>NC_048901.1:21034054-21313589 GCF_011077185.1 Oxyura jamaicensis | reverse complement strand
GCCCCCCCCCCCCCCCGTGCCCTACGCTCTTCCGCTCTGCGCTTCGTGCGCGCGTGGGGGGGGGGGGGAGGAGGAAATTCCACGTTTGGGAGGGAAAGGATGAAGCACTTATAAAAAAGTCAACCTGCCAAAGGAAAAGTCAGCTATAGGAAGAGAGGGGAGGAAAGCATTTCCTGGGTCACTGAGTTTTGTCCGGTGCTACCAGAAGGAACTAATTCCCAAACCGTCTTTCACAAAGCAACTGGGCTCCTGCGGCAGGCAGAAGCGTTAGGATCCACCTCCACAACACGTCCCCACTGCAGGAACCTTTGGAAGGTGCAAAGAGCAATACAGCAGTGCTGAAACGTGCTTAACCTAGACATCAGCCTCTTTTTACTTCTTTTTTAATTTTTATTTTGCTGCTAAGAGGCTTCCCTAGTGCAACATCTCCTTAGTTCAAAGAGCAGAGGAGAAACCTGGGAGGAAAACCAAACCCTGCCTGATGGGGACAAAGCCCCAGGGCTGAGGACCCTCAACTGCTGCCATGGAAGGAGGCTGGGACCCTCTCCTGCAGAAAGACAGGCTTCAGCACTGGTCACTCACTGAAATTTGGCAAGTCCCTCAAGTTCCCTGCCTTAGTTTTCCAATCTGAGGAGGACCAACACGACTATTTACCCACCCCTCCGAAGGGCTCTGTCATCTGCAGCTGTACGCACCCCAGGGACGGTGCTGACATTAATTTCTGCTTCATATCAGATTATGTGATCGTTATTAACCTTCCAGCTTGCCGTACTGAAGGGTCAAATCCATCTCAGCTTAGCAGATGAAGCTCTGCTGACTTCACTCAAGCTGCAGCCGCTTACTCCAGGACTGGATTTAGTCCTGGGCATTTTTCAATTTAAAATACACTGGCAACGCAAAGCCACCACTGCTCCTTCCAGGGGTGGTCTGATTTCATTTACAAGTATTTGTGCTGGCAAGTCCTACGTAATGTTCAGATGCAATTGTGCCTGAGTATTAAATATAACGGGTTAGATGTTATGAATAGGAAAATGAGATAACTTGGTAAAGGAGCTCTGACAGCAAGAGTGAAAGAATGAAGATTCAACTTAAGCTGTTGAAAGCCTAACAAGATAAAGACAGGCAGGGGAGAGTTCCCTTAAATGTGATGAAAATAAGGCCTGAAGGGGTGGAATGATAGAGAGGCTGAGGAGTACATGTTTCAAGACAGAAGATGGATGTTCCCAACATGACAGTAACATGTAGCTAAATTAATCAAAGTACCCACAGCACTAAATAGAACCAAAATATATAGATTTATGCAGATATCCCACAACAGCAGATGAGAGACGCACAAAGGGATGCATCTTTTCTATCTAAATTAATTTTCCGTAGTTTTGGCTACTGGGTTTTATCTTCCTGTGTCACCAGAAGTGTTATAAATCTCCCCCTCACATTTTAAATGTGCACCGTGTGCTCCAGCATCGAGAGCCCCCGTCCCCACAGCACACCCTATTACGTCTCCCCATTAACGACGTGGCGGCACACAGAATATATCCCGGAGCTAAATTACCAGGAAAAGTTCTCTAAAAATCACAGCGGCTCGTGACCATTTCACAAAAACAAACCTTTACAACTACTAATATTTCACCTTGAAAGTAAAATTTTAAGTTAATTCCATTTCCATGATTCATGCTGGGTTTACAGCCTTTGTTGAGCCCTCTTTTTGTCGGCTCACAGCTGCTGTATTCGCCCTCCACCACCCCCCTGCCCCAATGCCCCAGCTTCTCCGGGGGCTTCTCTGGGAGATTCTCTGCCCCCTTGGCCCTTGCAGAGGTTGCAAGTTTAACTTCCAGGCCCTCCCGACTGCCAAAGGGCAGGCAGTAAATTGGGGGTTGTTGCCCCCCCAAACTTGGATTTTGATCAGCCTCTCCTTCCCTGAAGGTAAACTCCCGATCAAGGCAGCTGCTGGAGGTTCAGTACATCTGTATTGGGTCAGATCCTGATTTCACCTGCACTGAGCCTGAGTTTTGGGGTCATTTTGGGCTCTGATGACTCAAAAAAGCACCCCAAGCCCACCCTGCCAGCCCATGGAAGGGCAAGCAAGAGTGCAGAGTGGGAGCAAACTCAGGCCAAACAGCACCAGCCACCAGCGTGCATTTTATTTGCTAATAGGTAGGTTTACGAGATGCAAAGAGAGTGAGAAAGAAGGGCATTGCCTGGCACTAATACTCCCTCTATTGGAAAAAGAGTATTTTCCTAGGTACGTGCATTATGTTCCTTAAAACAATTCAAAATAAAGTGATTAGTGCTCCAATAAAAAAAGTCTCCTAATTTACAGAGAAGTGGCAGGGCAGCTGGGGCATTATTTCCCATTTTGCAGAGAACAAGAAAAAGTACTTCACCGCAAAAGTAAACTCAGCTAAAATGCCACCATTCTAGGTAGAATGCAGACTTGCAACAAACTGGGTCCATTACACAAAAATTCAAATTATTTACTGTTCAGTGCATGAGCCCCGTTATCCTCGAGCTGCACGCTGGCGTGGCACAGAGCAGCGTGATGTACAGCTAGCACAGGCAGCTCCCACTGCTACCAAGCACACAGTTTTCTAAACAGAGCTACTCCTCGAGCCTTCTGCTGCCCCTAAACGAAAACAAGGCTACAATGGCACAGCGCAAACACGTCCTCCATCTGACATCGTTTCTATGTAATACATGAAACGAAACAGAAAGAGCTGTCAAAGTTTTAAATCCCATAGGAAGGAAGAAAAGTGAGAATACAGTTTCTACCCCTCTTCCATTTCTCTGCCTGTTTTATCCTACAAAGAAATGGAGAATAGGGTTTTTCCTGGCAGGGGTTTGTGGTAGGACCATGCAGAGAAGCTCTTGAGGATGAGAGAGACCTCAGAGCTCAGACTGAAGCTTGACCCAAGCTGCAGCCTCCCTCACAGACAAACAGGGAAATAAGAAATAGATCTAATATTGTCCCACCTACACCAGATGGATAATTCAGAGACAATCATATTTCTGGTGTAAATCAGGAATGTGTCCCCACAATTCAACAGAAATGTGGATATACATTTAGTGATGATTTCTAGCTTGCAGGAAGATGGTGAGGGGAGGGCAGCCAGGATCTCAGCAAACTCCCCAAACAGATTAACGTCACCCCCCCACGAGTGCTGGGAAGGCTTGGGGACACGCTCTGGCTCTCGGACGGGGATAGCTGTAAAAGCCAACTCTGAGCATTTAACATGAGTTTAACAGCTTTAAGCCTGTTTCCCCAAATTAAGTATGGATGCATACACTGGAAGAACAAGAGATTAGCACACAGTGCTCACTGGAGGAGAGACATCCGCAAAGCAGGAGTATTAAGTGGGGATTTGGGAACTATTAGCTCCATCGAAAAAAAACAATCGATTTGGAGTTACATTACAGCTTCCCAGAACGGATCAGGAAGCTCACAGCCCCTCTCGTATGTCACCCCGAATGGACAGAGGGAGAGAGGAGCCTGACTGTGGGCAGAATGCTGGAAGCCTGAAGGAACTTTAAGCAAAACCCATTAAACGTAATTTGGTAATATGGGGCTGGATTTGTGAAGAAAGCGTACAAAACGAGAACTAAGTGGAAGGTAGGCCTGCAAAACACTTTGGAAGATCTTTGCCAATTTTCTTTTACATACCTATTAAAAATCAAGGTGGAGTATCACAGAGCATATGAAGGATATTACAGCTTTTTTTTTTTTTTTTTTTTTTTTTTAGTGAATTTTTAATTTTCTTTTCAAAACATGAACTCTTCAAAAATGTCTGAAGAAACTTTGTTTCTATTGAGAAAAGCAATGATTCCTGAAGGAATGCTGCCACATCGCCATTTTTCAGTCACTTCCCCAGACAGTTTTCAAATACGTCTGCACTGGGGGACACCGCACTTACCCCAGGCAATACCCTGGCAGGGCACGGGCAGTGCCTGGCTCTCACAAAGCCAGCCTAGACAAAACCCTCAAGAAAATCAGGACCTGGCACCGAACCCAAACAGAGCTCTTCTCCCTAAAATCCATGCTCTACAATTACGTTTAAAATTAAGTTACCTTTTTCTTTATAATCGAAGTAATTTGTGCCTCAGTTCCCTCTCAGCCCCTCACGGAGCCTTGCTGTGCTCAGAGTATGAGATGTGACAGCAACATGGGACAAGGCAGAAAAGATGAAAGTTAACTTGATCACACTTTTTTTTTTTTTTTTGGTGAAAATAGATATTTTCTTTCACTCCAGGCCTCACATAAAGCAGTGCTGCTACTATTGGTTTGTTCTCAGACTCCAAAATAAACACACATTCAGAAGACGTATTCTCATATTTCCAGCTACAACAGAGGCATCCAGGGTTTTGCTTCTTCTGCCTTGGATGTACTTGCCTGTGTTGATTCAGAAGCAGACTAACGTATAGGACCTTAAATTCTGTATGACTCTGTGTAATGTAATGAACACCAACAGACTTTAAATTTCCTGTATCTCATGGGTGCTTTTTATTGCATTATTTGGCAAAAATCCAAGAAAAAATTTGCAGTGAGGAAAAAAAGTAATATATATATATATATATATAAATGAAAAATACATTGCTACTGAATTTTCCAACAATATCACAGGAATGTGATCCCCCCTTAACATACATACTGATGATCTATTTGGAATTTTTATCCGCAGTTATGAAGAAAAAGAAAATGTTATTCCCTCGGAGGCCAATTTTCATCTTGCTCTGGAATTCTCATTCCAGCCTCTCAGAGAACACTTTGCCTTCTCTAGATATTAACTACTATTTGTCTCTGGCTCAGGGCTCACGTCTGTTGCCGCATGAGCTACATGGAAACAAATTCCTAATCATATTTCTGACAAGAGCCCTCACAATCTAGCTGGCTTCAGCCATCCTATTTCCAGTATTTTGCTAGTAAAAGCTTTATTCTCCTCTTACCGAGCATGTGTAACTCCCATTAGCGGGAGCCACCGTATGTGTGCAGATCAAGAGAACGCGTTGTCTGAGGAGGGGAAGGGCGGCCCTGGCCTGCTGTCAGCCTCCAGCACATCCACAGAGGGCAAAGGCCTTGCAGGCAAGGCCTGTTTGGAGCAGATGCCCAGATCTGCCCCCCTCACCTGTCTCTGAAGTCAGGTTGAGGAGCCACAAGCACGTGTGTTTGCCTCTTGTGAGGCAAAGGGCTGGCGAGCGAGGCCCAGCTTAGCAAAAGGAATTGCCTTGAATAACCACAGTCTGGGGTTCATCGGAGTGTTTTGCTGAGAGCAGCACTGCCAGGGGTGAAACCTTCATCCCGTTCATCCCTACGTGGGTGTCTCCCCAGTACGTTTCAGGCTGGGTTTTTACAATTACACCTGCATGCACCGGTGTCCAGAGCTGGCAGAGCTGAGCATGAATGCTTCTGCATCTGGGCCGGTGTGCAAATGGCCACAGGCAAGTTCATATGTATTGAATTAGGCAGTGTGCATTGCCAAGATCAAACCGCAGTAATTACCCCCATGATTCTGCCAAGTCCTTTCTACCTACACTTTTGGGAATCCCATTGTGAAGCTATTAGATACACCGCTAGGTCAGATCAGTACCGCAGGTGACAAATTGGGTAGCAGGTAGAGTTACCAGGAGACGGGTGTCTTGGATGCAGAAAAAGCCACCAGCAGCAATGCTCGTGGAAAATTACTAATGACTTGTGTGCATGCCTACAGAACATAACCACTCGCTCTCAATAGGAGGTAAGAAAGGTAATCCTCGGGGTGGCAGCAGGTGCTGGCCGTGGGCCTTCCTGGAGGTGCATGGACCTCACCTCTCAACCCAGGGAAAGCTGTGGGCTCACAGCTGGTTTGCTGAAATCAAAGGAAAATTGAGAACTGACAACATCCCGGTGCACTTCTCCAGTAATTCCACCTCAAGGGTGTTGTGCTCTGTATCCTGTTCCCCAAACCACCTTCCTAAATTTTCAGGATTTGAGTCTTCGCTCCCTCCTATCCATTCTCCTCAGCATGACTCCAGCTCATTTCAACATCTCACAGATACCGTCTTCATCTGAGCACTTCCCATGCATCTCCAAAAGAAACCCAAGCATGCTGTGCATTTAGAAAACAAAAGAGAGCTACAGCAAATCACTTTGAATGACTGTTTGAGAGAGAACGGAAAATGCAACCCTAATACTTTCTCCACATTCCTTCAGTGCAGAAGAACATTGCATTGGTGACGTCCCAGCCTGTGGAAAGTATTACTGCAATGGGTTGCATACTGCTCAGAACAAAGAGCACACTTTTATCTTCAAATTTGGAACCACTAGGGAGGAATATTCTGGACAGTGAACCAAAACAGTCCATGATCCTTAACAAACCTGTCACTGAAAAGCCAGCATTTGCCCCATATAACAGAATAGTTTCCTAAAAAGAGATTTAAGCTTTCAAGCATAAGTATTTTTTTCAGATTGTATGTATGCATGTAGTCCAAATTCCTGCTCAAAATATCTTTACTCAGCCTCTTTATTTTCCTACTCTCCAACTCCTTTCACCTCCCAACCCCTGCATATGGGTTCAGTCGTGAACTCTCTGCAGGCCAAAATTTTTCCAGTGCAAGTTTTGCCCAGGTCATGACATGGGAAGAGACTCTCAGTGCAGATTTTCAAGAGCTCAGCTTGCACTAATCCACCAGACCACAAACCAAGGTCCATGAAGGGCCCCGCTCACTGGTTGCAGAGCCTTTTCAGAAACTCATAATCAACGTATCAAGCCCCAGCTTGGGATTTAGGTGGACACTAGTAAACGTGATCCCAACACTTTTAGGAACCTAGTTTTTTTCTTTTTTCTTTTTTTTTTTTTTTTTTCTCTGTCTTTTGAGCAATACAAGTCAGATTCTGCCTCCGAGGAAATCAACACTACATTTCTCTCCTACAGCAACAACTGCAAGACTAAAATTTTAACAGCCGAAAATAAAAGATCTGTCTGTGTCCTAGCATGCCTACAGTTATATGTGTAATTAAGGATTGTGTGTAATGAAGGAGTAGCTAGATCAATGGATTTGAAGAAATTTAAGCGCAGATATTCTTGTTTCAGCATATGTTTCAGTTTTATGTATTATTCGTCACACTGAAGACACCTACTTCTTCTCAGAACAACTGTAATTTGTCTCTTACATGTGGTCCGTGGCTTTGTTAAGCTATGCAGATATGCATAATCCAGACATGCACAGCAATCGTATAGAGCCAAATTCTTAATCTGCTCATGAGATATCAACGTACTACAGCTGCTGACTTCTTCCAAAAAATCAGTGCAGCTGAGACTAGAGCAAACTTTATCTGTGTTTATATAGTCAAAAAAAAAAAAAAAAGGAATGAAGGAATGCCAGGGCAACAGTTTAAAAATAAAATGAATAAAATGCAAACTCCACAATTCCACAATCAATGTAAATCAGAATACCATCTTTTAGCCAGCTGTTGCTACTCTGATCAAAAGAGCAGAGATCTCCCCCAATAACAGCATTATTGATCTTTTCTTTAAAACACACAATCATATATACAAAACATATTCAAACCATCTAACCTCTAGGATTATTATAGAGCCATATGCTACTGCAACAATTATACTTTCTATTTAAGAGATGCAAATCAATATTAATTAAAATTAGACAACTGTTTGTGATGTAAGGGCTCCTTGTACTCAAAGGGCATAGTGGCCATTAAATATATTAAGACTTATTACTTAAAAGATTTTAGAAAAAGTCATTGCATTGGGTGTCCTGAGGGACAGTTCAATGCCTCAGCGCTGTTGTACAGCATTTAACTATAGGTGCCACAATCAAAGACAAACACAATTAAGTATCAAACAGTTAAATGTTATGTGTCACTCTTTAAAGAATCTATATTGAAATGCTTAATTAAACTTTTTTTTTTTTTAGGAAAAAAAAGAATTCCATACCACGAGTTAAATCCATAACGAGCACTTATTTGGTTCATATTAAATAACCTGCATATTAAGTTGCCTGTGCTTCTCCTGTTCATTATCATGAAGGCAGCATTTGCATTTCTTGATAGACTATTCCTGTTTCCTTCCCCTTTTTTCCTTGTCTTACATCAGTCAGTGGAAAGAGTGCCACCACAGGCCATCATTAACCTTCCAAATCTGCCTCAAAACAAATAGTACAAGAGCTCACTAATTTGAAGATCAAAAAGCCACTTGTCCATTATATAATTGGAATGAAAGGCAAAATGTTGCAGTTCTGAAGAGCACAGTAATTACTAGCTGTTAATTGCTCTCTCGTGGTGGCTCACTTTTAATTAAAAAGAACAGCTCGTCGCAGGCCGATAAGCAATGGTGGAGACCACTGGTTTAATCAACAAAGCAGAAAAATTTGTTTCTGCCGCAGCCAACAACAGCTTGAGAAATCTTCAGATGTCCAATTGAGATTAAAAACTGTCTATTTAGTGCAGTCAGATTTTATTTTAACCAAGGAAATGACTATTTGAAGTCTTCCAATGTGAGTGTCCCCACCACATCCCCGCTGGTGCTGCAGGGACTAATCACTGGCTTGTGGTTGTGATCATTCAAGTAAAGAAATTTAGCTACTTTCCTCTTGACTCCATCATTCTTGGGTAATTGGCCTGTCTGAGGTGAGCATTTTTTTTATATTTTTTTTTTTTTTAAAGAAAGAGCTTTAAAGTATGGAAGGCCCACAGACTGTGCATTTAATTACTGTTCATATTTCATGCAGTCAAACAGAATTTCATTTAAAAAGAAAATGATTTACCTCCCCCCCCCAAAAAAAAAAAAAAAAAAAAAAAAAAAAAAAAGTATATTCACTGCTTTGGGTAGTTTGTTCCTTTTCCTTCAGTGGTTGTGTTTACATGCCAAAAAGAAAAAAGTATTCAAACATCAAAGTTAATTCTTTCAGAGGCTTTAACTCTTTCATCTAATGACAGTTGTCTTTAAGGGAAGTCCCGCTATATGCTGAGGTAATGGTTTATTTAGTTAAGCAGGTTAGGTAGGTTAAGTGGAACCGTTTTGCCCTGGTTTGCCTCATCTCCCCCTAGCCACGAGCAGTTTGCATCTGCTGGCGGCTCTCGTCCATCCTCCCCTTCTCTGCTGGCCTCTCCCGCTCCCAAAGGCATTGTACTCAGACCTTTGCTTTCTTGTATTTATTTGCTTCTGTTGAGTGAAGGGCTCTGCTTCCCACTGAGCGCTATGCAGACGAGACACACATGGACATAAAACCAGCCCTGGCAAACCTTCCGACAGTGCCATATGTCCTGTCTTGCTCGTGCTCGGTTATGGATGTCTGACAGCACCGCACGAACTAGTGTAGGGAAAAGTTATTTCCATGCAATGAACTCCAGGCATTATTGTCCCTTTTCTACCTTATTCCCATTAACATCTGAAAACAAATGTCATTATCTCCAGCTGTAAGCAGCTTTAGAGTATCCATCAGTTTCGGTTTGAACTTTGAGACATATTTCTTTGCTGAGTAAAGTATGACTTCCATGGCTGCCAAAGAATATTTTTCTATTTTCCTTCTCATATTGAGGAAAAATACATTAATTCTTCTGTCTTGTTACATATAAACACACATACATACATATATATACATGCACACCGTCTCTTTGTAGGCTGCTGGAAAGCAAAGCAGGAGAAGACAGAGGGCACTCCCTCTCCCCTGGGAACAGGTGGATTTGGGGATAGCATTTCCTTTCCTTTTAAAGGTTCCTTCTTGTGGAGCCCCAGAAATATGGGAAAGTTACTGGAGCTGCTGCTAGTTCCACTACAAGTCACCACCATCTGGACACAGCCTCTCCCCACGCACGGCCGCCTTCTCACCTCCCTGCCATCCCAAGGGAGCTGCTGGGCTGGGAGCATCAGGAATCCAACTCCCGTGGCTCACTGCTGCTCCGAAGGCAGTAGAACAAGAATTTGACCATTGAATTCAACAGCAGCGAGATCCGGCTACTTCAGCCCTAAATTACAGGGTTTAAAATGTTCAATGGCTGCTCTGGGCTTGGATGCTGTGGAGGACGCTACCTCGATAAACTGCCATAGGGTATTTGAATTTCCACAGCATCTACTCTTCCTATATATGACAGAACTTGTCATATGACTCTTCATATATTCACTGATCTACATCCATGTGTTATCTCTAATCCTCACATAAAAGTGGCATTTTTGAAATTCCTAATGAACATGGGATAAGCAAGCATTGCACTTTTTCAGTGTAGACCCATGAGCATTTACCTAACTCTGAGGTCAACTCGGAGAGACTTCTGCCAGTTTGTAAAGACGAAAAATAAAAGATATATGCGTTGAAACATACCTGCTTGTTTAAGTAATAAAATACATAATTTTAAAGTCAAACTCTTTCCTAATCATTGGGGATGCAGTAGAAAAACAAAATGGGACACTCAGGTTTAGTCTTGCTTTTGGTCAGTTCTGCTCTGTTATTTGTGCACCAGTTTAGGGCTACAAAAATGAGCTAGAAAACTTGATCAGGTGATGGAGGGAATAAATAAATAAATAAATAAATAAATAAAAGGTTTTATTATGAGTTTTTGTTTTCAGGTGTGTATATGCATGTATGTGTATATGCATTCACTTTATACATATTCAAATGGATATATGAATATATATGCAAGTTTGTGTGTGCATACATATATAACTGAGAAAGTTTATTTATAAACCATTATATATAAAGAATAAACTTTAAACTTATGTACGTAAACTTTCTAAATGGTGCCCTGGACCCAGGCTGGGACACAGCTGCTGCCTTGCCCTGCCGCATGCCGTGGTTATCTGCAGCCCTCCTGCCCGCTCATCTTCCTGTGCTCCAGCCACCCCAAAACACGATAAGCCCGTGACCTCTCCCATTCTCCTGGCCGATAAGACGAGCCGCGAAGACGTCTTATTTTTGTGTTGTTTGTTTTTTATTCTTCCCCCCCTTTCCTGCTCCCATTTTCGGCCAGCACCTGTCACTGCAGCCCCGACTTTCACAGCTTTCTCCTGCGGGCCGGCGGGTTTATCGGAGGAAACACTCGCGCTCGCAGGGATGGCCTCCGCACCGCGGCAGATTAATCCGAGTTGAGTGCACTTCCTTCAGCCAGGGGACACCAATTACCGCGACGGCACCGGCAGCACAATGCGGGCGGACATCTGACAGCCCGGGTCCCGCCAGCTCCGCATTGTCCTCCCGTCAGGCGCTGTCAGTTCCCAGCCTTAATTACATCCTGTTTACAAACACTCGGCCGGACTTCAGATGGAGCCTTAACAAAGGTTGACAAAGGTCAGGGCCACGTCACGAGGATGTTATCTGTCTGTGTGCTCGGGCTGATAAACCAGGAGGCAGCGCGGGGCTGATTTCGGAGATAGCGTTGGAGAGCACGGCGGGGCCGTGCGAAATATCGGAGGTGTCGGGGTCCCTCCCTCGCAGGCAGCCCCCGGCCTCGCCTGAACCACGCTCGTGCCCAGCTGCCTTCTGTTATTGGTTTTTAACCAACTGGCTAAGAGAATCCAGAAATGTTTCCCACTTCTTGTTCCTTCTGGAGATGGGGGAAATACTTCACATCCCGCTCTACCAGCTGTCTCCTTCACAGCTCTCAGCGGGCTCGTGGGCACTCGCACCAACCATCACGCAGGTTGTGCGTGCACGAGTACAAAGCAAGGGCAGAAAACAGCCCTCATCAACCCGATGGCAGCAGACCAATAGATTGTACAAAGTAATAATGATAAAAACCTTCTAAATCTATTTACTTGCCTCGAACTCTGTGCTTTAACAGCAGAAATTGCCGCTCACTAAATAACCCCCCACTTCTTGCCCATGAGATCACGAAGACCCTCTGTCCTGCTCCCCAGATCCCATGGGAGAGTTGGGGACATCCCTCCCGTCTCCTCCAGCTGCAAGCACACAGACTGAGCGAGGTCAAGCTGAGCTGGCCCCCTGAGAGGCACACATCCCCTGCCCCACCCTCTCATACTCTACTTAAAGAATGGATACAGGTTTTTTTTGAATCACTTTTCTTTGGTGGCTGGAGAGCCTTTTTTTTTTTTTTTTTTTTTTTTTTTGGTGGAATCCAAAATCTTCCTCTTTTACACAGTTTCTAATCATAAAATTAAATTAGCCAGGGGTAGATTCCTTCCTTATATTTTCACTGTTTTCACAAACACTTTGTTCGCTGCAACCTGTTGATGTCCCAGTGCAGACAAAACACAAAAACTCTGGAAAGATGTGACATTTACAGCTGGGCTTGTATGCATGGGAGCAAGGACACCAGGCATCTCTGTAAGCCAAGGCTACACACATCATACAATCCCCCTCCCCTGGTATCATATCTTTCTCCATCCAGAAAAAGATGAGCACAGACATGAATCGAATCCCATCCAAAACCCAAGATACAGGAGTGTGTATAAGGCATGGAACAGCTGGATCAGCCTAAATATTTGATACAACAAAGCTGATAACACAGGAGCCTGTCACCCAGAGCCAACCCTTTGCATCTGTTCAGTTATTCACTTGTCCTGATTCGTGCACCCCCAAATGCACAGAACCAGACAGCAATAGCAAATAAAACCAAAAACCCAGCCTGCTGTCATATCACCCCTCTCCAAGGAAATACTGGGTTAACTTCGTGCTCACAGCCAGCAAACAGTGACTGGCATCGTCGCGGCATGCTTCTGCAGCATTATTTTATCTTCACGCACTCCGTGAAATGCTGGGCAGGAGCAAATGTGTTGGCGGCTGAGTTGAAGCAGAACACTGAACTCCTCCAGGTCCCTCAGTCTGAACCAGAAATTTCTCTGATGGTGAATGAAAGTGCCACTGCCTCCCCAGAAAGGAAATTGCCTTATATGTTCATTACTTGAATACTTTTTTTTGGGGGGGGATCAAATTTTGGTTGTTCTTGGTGAGAAATGTATACATCAGACAGTGACAAAACTTACCCTGACCAGCACGGAGCCATGGCTGTGGCTTCTCTGGGATTTTCTTACAATTTTGGACATAGTCACCTGTCCTTAATTATCTGAAATACTACTTAAAGATAAATAATTAGTGAATTTATTTCTACAAGTAAATGACAAAGCTAAGGACAAGAGGGCATCTCCTTTTTATATATCAAATGCTGGAAATCTGCAGTAAAAATTGATATCCCACCTGAAACACTTTATAGCTTGGGGCTGCATGCTATAGATATACAAACCTGCAGTCTAACCCAGTACAATTACAATTAGCTTATCCAAACAATTACATTCAGTGAAAGAAAATTTGGAATTAAATTCTATCAAGTTAAAAAGAAGAGGAATGGAAGGGATGACTCGCTGGAAAGGCTCAAATACTTGGAAATCCAAAGTGTAGAAAAGTTGACGGTTTAAATAAAGTCTGCAAGCTCACTGCTGATTACATACACTCAGAAATATTCCTGGCCAGTTCTGATCATTTCTGCTTTGCCTGCACTGCCTCTTTTTCCTACAGAGAGGTGGAGCACGGTGACCCCTTGGGTGCAGAAATAAATCTCGGCCGCCCCATGCAGGGCTACAGCTTATGTCCTCAGCAACAAATCAGTCAATAACAGAATAAAAGAGGGCACAGGATGAGGTTATTTATTTCTGAAAACGTAACCCTTTATCAAAAAAAAAAAGGGGGGGGGGGGGAGGAGGGGGATGAATGAAGGCTGACCTTCGGAGAAGAGCGTTCCCCTGCAGGCAGTGCTTTGCCTTCCCCAGAAAATCAGGCTACGCTGCTGCGGGAGAGCCTCGCTAAGGCAATCAAACGCAGCTCTGCTGTTCATAAAGCAGGCTCGTCCTCACTCAGCTTCATGACAGTCGGTCTTGGCATGACTCTTGTTCCAGCCAACGTGCCAGTCAGCTGCTGTTACTGCAGCGCTGTGCTGAACACTTCCTAATTAGCCCAATTCCCTGTGTCCCAGCCAAGTTTTCTAGTGAGAAACAGCCTCTGGAGCTACACAACTCTGTGGCTGGCAAATCCTGCTCCTTAGCGCACAAACCCGGTCCGGCACATCTTGTTTTGTCCAGCGCTGACCAGCAGGCTGTACGAATTGCCTTTGTGCTGGAACAACATCCTGCTAAGCAGCAAGCCGCAGCAGCCTGGGCGGCGAGCGGACGCGGCGCTCCGGCGCGCTGCACAGCTCGGCACGAAGGACAGCGCTCGGCCTCCAGCCCCAGCCTCTTCACCTCCGGGCACCAGAGCACAAATAAAACCGGTTACATGGGCTGTATTTATTTGCTCAAATTCATGAGCTTTTGACGTACGTAAACCTGCCGCTGTTGCACCGGTATAAACGCCGCATACCTTTACTGGTTTCGGTTGAGTTTCCCCTAACTTGAACCAGAAATAAATCTGCCCCCCTTTTTTTATTATTATTATATCACCATGCCCTCTCTTACCCTGTTTGCTGTTCTCCCTCTTTTATATTTTTTTGTTGTTTAAAGTCTGCCTAACATTTTATAGACATCTTCCTTGCAGCTTCCGGAAGGGTGCTCCATCTTAAACTCGACAGCTAAGCTGACAGATGGGGTTGATAGTTTTTTTTTTTCCTTTTGCAAGTAATAAAAAAGGAACATTTCACTTCATATGAAACCAGAGTATTGCCTCAAAAGAACAGTGTTTGCTTGGCTATAAAAATAGTTACTGTTCTGCCAGACCCCGAATCAAAGCATTTGTATTTATATGTTTCCCCTTTTAATAAATAAATCCAATATTTTAAAATTTCATCAGTTTTAAATTATATGGTTGCAAGGATTATTTTCCTTCAAATTCTTTGAATCGTGCAGCTATGTCTAGCCTGCAGGACAAACTTCTCAGCAGCTCCTGAAGGTGGGTTCACAGCTTCCATCATCCTCTGTGCTTCCTAAGGAGGCTGCGGAGGGTTAAACCTGGAGCTGGCTGCAGCATCTCCCACAAAATGCCTTCCCCCTGCATGCCTTTTCCTTACCACCAGACCATCTCCTGAAGGTGTATCAGCTTTTACAACTTTTTTTTTAGGTGAGGGTCTCTGAAATCCTCGACCGTCAATTATTTCTAATCAGAAAGCTTGAACTGAAAAGCTCGCGGGCATCGTGCAGGAGCTGTCGCCGCTACGTAAGTCTGTTTTGCAAAACTTTGCGGAGTTTGGGGTTGTTCCAACGCCAAACAGGACTGAATTTTAAATCACTGAACTTCTTTGTAAAATAAAACCACCGTCCTCCATTTGGTGACAGATAATCCCATTTTAATCAGGGACCTAAACCTGTCAATGCAATAAAGCCTTTACCAGTCACGCTGTAGATCCAGAAAACAGCAAGAAAGGAAACAACTAGAGTATTTATTTTTTCACTAAATAATGCCAGTGGCCCTCAATTATATTTTTGGGTAACATTTTCATATTAGATCGAAATTAAGATTAAATAGAGCAACCCGCCATCTCTCAAAGCTTTCCTTGCACTCACCCACCCTTCCTGCACCTCGTACTCTCCAAAGGCAGGTGGGTTGATGAACTATTTTTACATTTCTATTCTCTGCCACACCGGAAGGTGGGAGACAAGGGTTGACCCCAAAAGGGCTTTTGCTCTTTGGGTACCAGATTGCCCACACAGCCCCACAGCCTCTACCTCTGCACGCCTCTCCTGCTCCTCCATTACCAACCATCCATAGAAGGTGCCTCTGAGTGAGGCAGCCATAAAAAAGTAAAACGAGGACACAACGAATGAAAAAAAAATCAGCATTTCTCCTCTTTAGGGCACACGTTAAATTGCCCTCTCTCAGGCTGAGTAACATATTAAGACAACAGTTGGACAAGTCTTGGCGTTTGTTTTTCATAAACACTTCAATCCTACAAATTCAAAGGAAAAAAAATGTAAAAAGGCTCTGTTTGTGCACAACCCAAGGAGCCCCGCTGAGGGGAGGCGGCATCCATAGACCCGGCCAGAATTACGGAAGGTGCGGGCGACTCGGAGGCACGCTGCGCTGCAAAGGACAGGATAACATAGCAGACCTGCACCTCTCACTACAGGATGACATCGGAGATAAGAAAGTACAGTATTACAGGGCTGCGTTAGCATAGTAGGAAATCGATTCAGGCAGACAAGCTAAATTTATTTACTTTATTGATTTTAAATTTTACATGAACTGCAATAGAAGTAAATCTTTCATGGTAATTCTAAATCTTGAAACCTATTGTAAATAACTAAAAAAATGTCCAATGTTCAGAATAACCATTGCTTTGTACTGAAAGTGCATTATTCTTAAAGCCCAGGACAAAATATTTTGTAATGAATACCTTAAATCTACTTTGGCAGTCAGTGTTGATGTTTTTGCTAAAATAAGAGCCTGCTTTTGGTGTACCTGATGATTCAATACAGCATATATTTTTCAAAGGGGAGGGGAGGGGGAAGTAGAGGGGAAATTGTGCCTATTGTACAAAGGGAACCAGCACACGGGTTTTGACCACAAAGCTCATGGAGGAAAGCAGCTGAGAGCCAAGAGGTGCAGGCAGAGCTTTGTGCACAAAGAGCTGGCTGCCAGCATTGGAAATCCGAGTGATGGGGAGCCAGGGAATGCCTGACCCCAACCAGGACCACCTTGGCCCTGGAGAGAAAATGGGTGATGAGTTAAAACACGGGAGTGACATCTCCTTGCCTTGCTTACACCAGAAGTCCGAGCCCAGACACCCGAGGAGGCTGGAGGGACAGGGGTTTGCTTTGGGAAGTTTCTTCATCTAAAGCAGGGGCTCTCACCCAGACCTGACCCTTCCAGCAGAGCTCTGGCCTCTGATGGGATAGAGGGGAGGTGGGACAAACCACCTGATCCCGGCCTTCCCAAAGTAACCCCGTGCACCAGCATCTTCCCACAACAGGTACTCTCATTAAATGAAATCCCAGGAACGCTTTCTGCTCCCACTTCCAGCCAGCTGAGCTGCAAGAGGCAGGCTGGGGGCTGCACTTTTTGCCAGGGGTGTTCAGATAGTGCAGGAAGGGGCCGTCTTAAAAATCCAATGCAGACAAAACTCCCCCCAGAACTGGGAAGCACCCCGTTTGTAGGACTTGTTGAAGCAAGGTAGACATACAGCCCCTACGATATGTCCGGGCAGGCAGACGAGAATACCTGCAAACAGAGACTGCTCCCTCATCGTTTAACAACAGGAAAAAATACAGCGATGTTGACAAAAGCACTCATCCAGTGAAGTTTTTTTCTTTTCCCCTGGGGTCTTTTTTTTCCCCTCGTTGTTGTTGTTTTCTAAACTAATCCATATTACCTGCGCCTTTTGATTTCATTATGTTAGATGCTATTAATCTGGATATATGATTTCAACAGTGAAGAGATGGAATTTGTCATCAACAAAAGGAAAACATTATTTTTAAAGGAGTGAAAGATTAATGTTCCACCACGGACTACTTAAACCCTCTACAGCAACAGCACTATAATATTAATCCAACTTTGATGGGTTTTGCATAAGGCTCATAATTAAACATTTTCTTTTCAATACTTTATAGAATCCCCATCTGTTTTTAATGGCATCATTTTGATGTTTTTCTTAATAATTCTGGCAGCCTGCTCTTGAAGCTTCAAGCTCTATTTTTTTGTTCCTAATGTCTTCCTCTACAGTGGCTGTATTGTGCCAAAGCCAAAGGCAGGTTTTGGAAACCCATCGCATGTTGCTGTCTCTCCCCATGTTCTCATGCAGCACAAGGCACAGCAGCTCTGAGCTCCCATTACCACTTATAGCAGCCATAGGATCCTGCCGCCAGATAATGGAAATATTTGCTCCTTCCAGCCCCTGGCTGGGCACACAGACTGCCTCTGGTCCCCAGTCCAAGGTGTTTCCTCCCAGCACAACCAGCCCTGGCACCCAGAAATAAATACATGAAGGAATAAATAATATCCTGCCTGTTTAGTCCATGAATCTCAAATAATATCAGATAAATCACACAAATTTCACTGACTCACAGTCCTCGGCTTTCCTCTCCACACCACCACCTAAGGCATCTGCTGAAGACAGGCACCTTTTACAGTGAGAGGAAACAAACCCGTGGTCCTGTTTAGGTCCTGCAGTTATGGGGCACTATCAGCCTGCTGCACAGAACTCAGTGCATGGGTGGTTTGAAACATCTGTCAAAATTACCTGATGGAAACCTGGAATACGGGAATGTGATCCTGGCAGTAGGCTCTGCAAGAAGCATCTGCTTTCCATGAGCAGTGCTGGGATTTTGTCAAAACAAACAAAATTGAGAGAGCTCCCATCCAACAATATCTTATCAAAAGAGAAAAAAATCCAGAAAAAAAAAATAATATATACATATATATAACTTTACTATTTCTAAAAACGTTTTGAATTCCTCCCCAAAATGTGATTAATTTCCAACACTGTGAAATCATTTTTTTTGTTGTTGTTTCTAGCAAAATCCCTGCTTGAAACATTTTTGCTCTTCGCTACTGCGCTACTTTTCCCTCCGAGATTTTTCATTCTTTTATATTAAATGCATATTTGGTGACCTCCTGTGGTTCCCATGGATTAAAACGGAGGAGCAGGATGATTAATGACTTCACTTTAAATATTTTATACTCTCTGTAAAAACAGTACAAACTGATGGATGTGTATGTTGCTATTTTCACTTTAGTGTCGGGGTCTCCTCGAGTACGTTTCCCCCTTGTTTTTCCCCCACTAAACAACCTTATTAACATATTTTCATGTAGCAAAGAGAATGGAGGGGCTCCCAGGTTTGGCACACTCTGGCAGGACATGCATGTGAGCAGATACTGCCCTAATCGGGGCTTTCAACCTTGAGGAGCTTTTAAATGCTCTAAGTGCATTATAATGGTCTTCTGGGCTCAGGACAGACAGATGTGAGCCACAAAACTGAAATGTTTCATCTTTTGGCGCCTTTCGGCATGTTCCATGCTGTGCTTCCAGTTTGCTGAAGGATCAGAATTACTTCAGTTCCAGGCAATATAAACGGAGTGATCAAAAACATTTAATTATTCAGGGTCAGCAAATCGGGAGGATCTAATAGCAACAGACAGAAATAACCTTTCCAACCACTCTCATTTTCATTAACTATTATAAAATAGAGAACTGTTTAATTACCAGAAAATATCATAGCAGAAAGACCCAGCATCTTCCCAAGAGTCTTTCCCAGTCCACTCGGATGCATCTGGCACCACCGCAGAATTTAATTTTGCATAGACAGAGGCTCTGTGCTTGCACTCCCAGGCACACAGACCCATGGACAAATAGTTCAAGTCCTCACCTCGTGCCTATTTCCGACTGCCCACTTGAGCACAGATGCAGGCTTTCAGACTGCACCACAGGAGGAGACTTTCACACGCTACTTCTGTACGTGTCCTCCTGAAACGTGGTGATGAGGATGATCAGAATGGAAGTGACAGCAGAAATGGTTTCCCTGTTACTTCCCCTCCTTAACTTCAGGCTATATACAGGTGCCTGGAAAGCACGCTTCGCAGTGCAGGGGTGCACATTTCCCCCACAGGTTTCCTTTCACCCAAGGAAAAAAATATGTTGCAGCTGCTTTTCCCAACACAGCAATGTTTCTGTAATGTTTTCCTTCGTTCAGCAGAATAACTCCGGGTTTGTGCTAGCAAGAGAAGCATCAGAGTACTTGCACACTTGGCTCCAGTAGCAAAGGATGCCACGAAGCAGCAAAAAAATATCTACAGGTCAGCTGGGTGGTTTGGACATGGAGAGCAATAGTGAGGCTACCAAGACTGAAAAACCGAGGCGCACAGACTAAGCAGAAGTCGTTTTCTTTGTGGCCATGGTGCCTAAGGATATAGATAAGGCAAGATTTGCAGGGAAATATATTTTCCTAAACTGTCTGTGCATATAAAGAAATATGGAGCTGGTGGAAATATATGATCTTCCTGTGGCTGACTACGTGGATCTCAGCAACAAAACATGCATTCAGAAAATTCCCAATTTATTTAGAAAGCAACGTGGCGTTTGGAAAAATACAATTGCAACTTGGATTCACACACTGGAGTGGTGAGTGAAGAGATAGAGATTAGAGCAGCATGCTGATGACACTCAGCTTTCTATTTTACGAAATCATATTAACCACATTCATTATGTGTAACAAGAACAGAAGGCCCACCAGGTATTAAAACACTGCTTTAAGGGATGACTTTAAAAAGCTGAAAACAATTCTCAAACCACTCAGTGGGAAAGAAGAAATTAAGTGGAAGTATGTGAATCACAGTTAAGATCTTCCAGCATTTCACAATATTTTTGAGAGGCTTTATTCTACAACCGAGAAAATTACCCCAAAAAATAAATAAATAAATAACAGAAAAACCTATAAAACAGTGTCACTTAGAGGGGAAGTGGGAGCTGATATAAATATAATAGAAAAGAGGGAAGCTAACAGTCATAAATGTTAATTTGAAGCTATAAATTATACAAATTCACCAGAGGAAAATAACGACACAAGAAAAACACAAGTTCAGTAGGAACAAAAAGTGATCTGAGTCATGGCACTAGCTAATTGTCAAAAACAAGGTAAAAAAAGTAAAAAAGTTCAAACAGATAATTCTGCAAAACTGGGGGGAGTGTTTTATCACGCATGAACACAATGATGACCCCATCTAAAAATAACCTAGAAGGAGATCAGATTAAAGCTAAAGTCGGGTCCTGCAAGCTGTCTTCTCCAACTAACTGCCACGGAGGAGTGTTAAGGCATCCGAGGCAGGAATGAGGATTTCCAACAAGAAATGCAGGTCTCAGAGGACTGCCTTCTGGTACCTGAAATGGGCTGAGGAGAGGAGCCAGGTGTGGACAGATCCCAGTGACAGCAGGTCAGGCAAATTATCCTACGGTCATTTCCTTAATCAGCAGGGTGTGCTTCCTTAGGAATCAAAGGAACGTAACACTAATTGCTATATACCTACAGACAATAGATCCAATCAAAGAACATGGAAAGGTTTTTGGTTATAAGTTTGTCTGATAAAGGCAGTTCTCTTCAGGCAATATCCTTAGGCTACACGAAGGCTTTGGCTGGATAATGATTATGAATTATTACAATATAAACCACTGGCCTGCACTGAAATAGGGAGAAGGCTTTATGAGTGATTATCACTAAGTGGTATTTTATCTGATATTGGAATTAATTAGAATAATACAAACTACACATGGTTAATAAATGCAATTGTAAGTAGGAAAACATCAAGTAACTAATTTTTTCGCCAAAACCTCACAAGGATCTCTTTCTTTGCAGTGGGAAGTATGGGGAACAGTGCCTTCCAACACCAGGACAGGTACAACCTCAGGCGAGCTGCCATGGGTTGTACCAGAGAGAAACCAGAGGAGGGACACTGGTATTAGTAAGTGATTTTATAAATCTGTCTGATAATGGAACCAGCTTTCTTTGCCTGATTACGATCTGGAACACTGGCTGTGATTTATGGCTTTTATACGATTCTCTTCCCCCAGGCTCCAGGTCACAGCGGTGGTGTTGCCGCAATTTATGGTGCAGGCTGCTCAGAGGGCTGGAGAGCATCCCTGGCATTGTCTTGTTCTGGGCACCCGGCTCTCCTTGCTTTCGCTCTCCTTTCCGCAGTGGGGAGCATTGCTCGCCACTCTCTAAAATGAGCACCTTTCATTTTATAAATGAGCTTAACAAAAAAAATATAGTTTTTGCATTTTTCTATTGTCCTACAAATCAGATTGGCACAGGTCTCAGCTCCCATGTCCATCAGGAATTGACAGCTGTCCCGTGAAGCACTTCATCCCAGGTTACTAGATCCTGAGAGAGGACAAAACTACTCCTGTCCAACTCAAGTATTTATAACCTCTCCAAAACCCCTTGCAGCCCTCCACCCACCCCTCCAGCCACCTCCCTGAGACACCCCCAAAGCACTTCAGTTGCACATAACCTTCTCGTAGCTCCATGGCAAAAGTGGCAAAGGGCAGCAGGCAGCACCTGCAGCACCCGTCCCTCACCTCCCCAAACAAGACAGCTCTGATGGCCTCCACAGTGCAAATTTCTGCAAGGAAAAGGGCTCCAAGTTTGGTTTGTTTGTTTTTGGTTTCGTTGTTTGGGCTTCTGTCTTGTTAAAAATGCATTCTGGATTCTAATTATTGGCCTTCTTATTTGGGAATATTTTAGGCTCACATTTTCCAGCTTCTGCGTGGTACAACAAAGGCTGGAAACTATTTTCCCCTTTATTTTTAACTTTTTTTTTTTTTTTTTTTTTTTTTAATAAAAGCTGACATTGTCACTTAATCACAATGCTGAAGGAAATCTGAAGGAAATGAGGCTCTGCGAAACCACCAAACATGGCACGAGTCAACACCACGGCGCTAGTAAAGGACCTGCTGCTGAACCCCTCCTGCGCCCAGTCCCCAGGATGAGCCCTGCGGGGTCAACCAGCATCTCCTCTGAGGCCCAGCCCCACGATGGAGCAGGACACACACCTCAAGGTCTGTGCAACCACAGCCCTTTTCTACCAAACCGCCAGAGTTTTTCTGCTGCCCAGCCCGTGGCTCACAAGCCTGCCTGCAGGTTTTGTTCAATCCTTCCTTTCCTAAGCTGGAAGCCCTCTCTCTGGTGTGACTGCTTCCTCCACGCCAGGCACCTCTCTGTTTCAGAAGCAGGACACCCATTTTTGTTGACCTGGACACAATGAGAGCTTTTTGAGGGGGGGTTAAATCAGAGCCATCCAGTGATATTACCTGGGCACATAGTGTTAATGTTTGAAAAAGTTTTGGTTAGGTCCATTTAGTTTGGTTGCATGTTCATTTTATAATATAGTCGTCAGCAGCTGGCACCCACAGCTGGGTGCTGAAAACAAAAACAACCCTTCAGATGTTTCTCATGACTTCATTTTGTCACTTAAACCCGAGGCTCCTCCACACCAGGCACATTGCACGTGGGGAAAACCCAACCATCCTCTGCCCTGAGACAGGATTAGACCCAGCCTTAAGGCCTCAGCTCTGCAAAGCACTTAAGCACCTGCTTAACTTTAAGCACATGCCTAAGTCTGTCCTTCTTTTCTTCCCCTTCAAGAAAAGCCCTGAAAGTACACAATTAACCATGAACAGGTGCTTAAGTCCTATTAAAGTCAACAGTGCTTTCAAATGTCGACGGAATTTAAGAACATGCTTAAGTGTGTCGTTGAATGGGGGCCCTAATGCGAAAAGAAAGGGCTGGTTTTGTCACAGGCTTGGCAAAAGCCATCAGAACACACTCGCACTTCAGAGGATTTTCTTTGTCCGTGGCACTCTGCCTGCTCCGGTACTGAAGAATTTGTAAAGAATGTTCCTGCGTTACTCAATCCCTCTCACATTTATTGACCATATTTCCCATATTAATAATCCCCAGTGTAATTACGCTCCCCCCGCCTCCGCCGCCGTTCCAAAAATCTCAAACATTTGCTTAGTATTGCCATATCCCGGCGTGGGAGGAGGGGACGGGGAAGAATTAGGATTCAGAGGAGGCAACCAAGGTACGTCGTGGTCTGAGGTCTGCACAAAGCCATGGGGAGATTTAGGAGGAGCTGGGGAGACAGCGCCTCTGCCTCTAAACCCCAGGATCATCCTCCCCTTCCTTAAATCTAAGTCACATAGGCGTTTTCCTACACGCATTTTTACCTCCACCTTTTTGTTGGGATTTTCTGTTTGGGATTTTCCTTGTTTATTGGGCTGTCAAGTAACTCCTAAACACACACACATGGTCCAAGCCGCGGCTACCAGGGTGCTGCACCAGACGAGGTTGTGCACAAGCACCGTGCCCTGGTTTAAATCAATTGCTTTGGCTTGCAGTCAGGCGGCGTGTTACTTTTAGAAGCTGTACTGCTTGTTTTTAAGATGGTTTCACTTTGGCTCCAGCTACACAATTAAGCAGCGTAGCCCTTACCGATGGGGGAGTGCTTTGTGTTTATCTCACGGTAGCCCATTACGAGCCCCAGGCATTACAGAAGATGTTGCCACGAGACATTTCTTTGGAGAAGGGTCTGATCTTCTCTCCAGTCAAATGTGTCGTCTGCTGAAAAGCTACTGCACGGGTAAGAGTGGCTGCAATGCCATGCCAACAGACCCGTCTTCAGTCCTCTCTAGTGGTTTTGCATGGAGATATGTAAAATACTTGAGAAAACAGTGTTTTTTATATTACCACCAGGAATATTCTATATGAAAAGATATTAAAACAAATTTTGACCAACTGGTTGTAGGTACAGTAACAGACCATAATGTACCCATTGTAAAAGATTCCCAGCGGAGACCGTGGAAATCTTACATTGATGGAGTCGCGCTGGACTGGAGATGCATTGAAAAACTTCCAAATGGTAAAATATTAGAAATACTATTTTGAAATATTTACCCGTTAAACACTAAAGTACTGTTACTGGCTGACCTTTTCACAGCAGTTGTTTCTGTTGTACTTTTGTAAAAGCAGCCAAGAGTTTAAGGAAAAAAAAAAAAAAAGAGAGAGAGAGAGACAAAAAAAGCTTATTTTCAGTCTAGCTACCACCCCTGACCTATGCAATAACATCATAATGGAAGAATAATCATTGTAAACAATACCCACGGGAGTTTGCTGGCTACAGCGAGGGACCAGCGCAGCCAACTTCAGTGCTTTTCTTTACTACATCATTGCATTTTTGTCTGCGTATGGATAAGAAGAAGGTTCCACTCAATGCCGGTTGATGGAAAGTGCTAATTGTTGACACATTAGCTAATTGTTATGATTGCTTCTTAACAGTTTGTGTCTAGGAGCCCAGATTTCATCCACCAAAGTGTGAAGATTCTTTATAGCAACAAGTGCTGTAAAAACATTCACACAATGAGGTCCTAATCTTGTGGATCTCTCAACCAAGTGACAGCCTGGCAAATGTGCTGTCAAAGTGCAGACACTCAGGAAAAAGAAGGAAAAAAACCTAACTCCCTCGTCCACCCCATATTTCAGACACATGTCATCTGTTGTTATCATTAATGATCTGTTTTTACAAATAGAGTACCACTATGGAAAACTGAGAGCAGGCCAATCAAAATAAACCCAGCAAAACCCATAATTGTCTACTGACAATCTGGGCTGCTTGGGATGTAAGATAATGTGGGTGGATCTAATGCATAAATGCATTACGTGCCATGCTCTGCAACTGCCCCGTTAACTCCAGGCTTTGCACAAACCAGGAAGGCTGGGCTAGTCACAGCTGTGCTCTCCTTAAATGTCTGTACACTCAGGTGTACAAAAAAAAGTGCAATACATCCTGGCATCATGAAAGTCTGTGGCAAGGCTCCTATGGTTTAAAAGGGAGTAAGAATTCACTAAAGATGTTGCACTGAAAAAAAAAAAAAAAAAAGAAAGAAAGAAAGAAAGAAAAAAAAATCTATGTATAAATATGTATTTTAAAACAAGAAGCAAAATGTCTACAGTGCTGAGCTATCACAGGACTCACGTGTGGAAACCTGCTTCCACCAGCACAGCTTTTCTGGTTCGAACAGCTCTCCCATTCATATATCAGAAAGGCTTGAAGAAAAAAATAAAATAACAGCAATATTATCGCTTCCACCAGAATCACACCTTTTGGTCTTATTTTGGGGATCAAGACCCTGTTTTTGCACTAAGGCAGCCTTTGCCCTTACCAGGGGGCTCTGCCCCGCTGGTGTTTTGCAGTGTGCTGGGGGAGATCGCTCAGCCCCCAGTGTGCTCCCCATCCTCCCGTATTGGTCTTCCACATGCAGGAGCTCCCACTGAACTCAGTTCAGTTACAAGCATCAGGAGCAGAGATTTTTCTTCCATCCCACACTTCCTCAGAAATAACTTTTGTACACGCAGGAGAAATTCTGGATGCAAAGCTTTTTGGAATGACAAAGCAGTGGCTCCAGATACACTGGAAATGCAGACTGAGCAAAAGTGTAAAACAAAACCTCACAACAAGGCCTAGTTTAACTGGAAGACCCTTCAGATGCTATGTTAATGTCTCCGTTCAGACCCAAATTCCCTCGGCAGGTGCTCAAGGAGCTTGAAGTTCTAAAGTCCGTCTGGGTTTCGTCTCATATAATTTTGTCTCATACAATTCATTTTTACAGACTTACTGTGCTCCAACGTGAAACACGCAATATTGCCTGTGTGCTCGCACGAGGGAGCGGGAATCGCTCCTTGCCTGCCTGAGCCTCGTGAACTTTTTGTCCTGGCACCACGCGAGCACGCAGGGCCACTTGTCTGCTTCCTCCATCCCTGGGGCACGGCGGCAGGAAGCAAGCTGGGAGCAGATTACGCCTTGGCCCGACTTTTCCCACTCGTTGGCGAGAGCTGCCAAGCGAGAATGGGGGCAGATGCATATCGCTGATAAAAGCCTTCAGCAAATTCCCATCCTCTCCCTGCGAGGAGGGAGCAGGAAGTGGCAGCAGGGCAATCGCAGCGCCGAGCCGCCACCCGGAGCAGGGCTTGAGAGGCCTTGGGATGGATACAGATAAGGGTGCAAAATCCGAGCCTGTATTTAAACATCTTTCCTTTTACACCAAAGTGGCAAGCTGGTCCTCCACCCCAAAATCAGCTCGGCCCGTGCCGTGAAAGCTGCAAACGGCAGCGCACGCTGCCAACAGAAAATGAAAATTACCAATTTAGAGTGTAACAGGAGAAGCAAGAAGATTTTGAAGAATTACATTTTGGAACAGAACCAGGAATTTGGAAGTTACGAAAATTAAATTGATCTGTATAATTTTATCAGTTCTAATAAGAAACATAGATGAGGTTTTCCAAGTAACCATAAAACCTATAATTTAGCATAGGAACCTGCAGCTCTTGAAGGCCTTTCATAAAGTTTGTGTTGCTGGCAAGCTGAAAGATTTCAGATTCCTACGTTATAAGTGAGAACCTTCTTCAGCAAATACAAAAACATGCAGAGAGAAAAAAAAAATAAAAGACCAAAACAGACAGGTGATGCTGGCCTCAGAAAAAGACAACTGGGAAATGGTGCATTCACAATGGGCAAGGGGGTTTCTCTCTGTTGCTGGGGGAAAGGACCCACGTGCCGTGGGCACACCTGAACTTGCTCTTGTAGAGGAGGAGAAGCAACCCTGACTTCCAGATCCAAGAGGAATAGCTCTGCTTTAAGGCAAGGAGACACACATCGTTGCAAATTTCCATTTTGCAAACAACCAGAAAATAAAAAGTAATCACCAGAGGGAAATGGGCTGAGTTCAGAAAGAAGAGCTATGAACCCATAAAAGCCCTGAGTGTACCTGTGGCTGCTCTCCCACCCCAGACACACCACACCGTGCCCAGGTGCTGGAGACACCTCCCCACAGACCGCAGCGCTGGGGACATCCTCATCCCATGCCTAGATGTGGCAGGGCAATGCAAGGACATCCTATCAATCTGCAGCTTGGACTGCCTGACTTTTGTTAGCTTGGTCATAGTTTTAACATGACTAAAATATAGACTTTTGCATGTTCATTCGAAACGTCCCGCAGATGCCAGCCACTGCTCTGGTTCAAGTGCTAAGGAAAACATCTCGGCGAGACCGCTGCTCCACGGGACGATTAACTCACGCAGCAGCCACGACACTATCTGGTTCAGGAACAACAAACAAGGTGAATGAGGTAAGGGAGGTCATTCTTCATAGCAATGGTCTCAGGAGAACGGGGGAATCCAAAAATAAGACGTTTGTTGACTGGATGCCCTTGAGCTGGCAACCAGGCTGACTTGGTCTCGGAGCCAGCGTCAGACATCAGCGCGGGCTTGCTGCTGCCAAGCAATCCGAGTAACGAGAGTTAGCAGGAGAGGGACGGTATGATTTAATAGATTAAGAAACAGGCCGGGAGCCAGTCGCTCCCGAGTTTTAGTCCTGGCTCTGAGATGGGTTGGACCTGCGCTCGGTACATTTGGATTTTGTGCTTTTGGCCAGGAGCGGAGGTGAGGGTGCACTCAGGGGGGCCAAGGCGCTCCTCCTGCACGCGCTCCTGCTCCCTGCCGTCAGCATCACCAGCTGCGGGACGTGTGTGGATAGAGCCGAGGCTGCCCAAACCCAGTCTCACTCCTAGCATGCGTGGATATGACCTGAGAAGCAAAGTCTGAATTTCAGATTTATTTTACAGCCTGGGGGTCGGCATCCCAAAGCTCAGCTTTGGGAAGTTTAATTCATTTAAGCTCTCCTGAGTTTAAGGCAGTTATTCCCACCTCGCAACCTGGCAGGGTGGCTTGCTACCCTTGCTCTTTTCAAAACCTGCTCTTGTAAATCTTACTCCTGATACTCAAGGGAAACCCTTCCTCCAGCCCTTGGTGGCGTGAAGCTCTTTGGTTGTACAGGGCTGGATGGTGCCATCAGGCCAGGAGGTGCCAGCTGACCACACAGTTACACCGATCTGTAAAAAACCAAACTGGCAACTCACAGAAGGCTGATAATTTCTGTAATTTGAATTTCTTGGCTCTGCTCTGAAACAAAGATCTGTAAAGGCTTTTGCTTCCTATTTCCCGAGAAACTTTTCTAAAAGTGTTTTAAAAGAGAAAATCCTCATAAAGAGATCATTAAAAAAAAAAAAAAAAATCTGTTGACTTGCAGCCTGACAATCTCAGCTCATGCTTATTTGGTAGATACAGAGATTTTGGCAGGCTGGGGCCTTCTGAAGGTGACAGCGTCCTTATAACTCCAGCTCGGCACCTCCTCTCTCACTGTACCTGCCTGGCTTCTCCGTTGTCAGCAGAGTTAACAGCCAACAGGTCTGAGGTTACAATGATCCCGCAACCTTGGAGGTGGGTTGAAAGGAAAAAAAACTCCAGCACCCTCTGCTGTCTGCACAGAACCTGCGCGGGGATCCACCACCGCTGGCTTCGGACGTTCACGAGGCGCACGTCAGCATCTCGGGGAGCTGCTTCGTGCAGGGTGGGGAAAACAGAGCTGGAAGGGACTGCTCAGGGGCCTTGTTGTAGATGTTCAGTTTTGGGTAAGGTGACAAGCTGCCTGGCGAGTACAAAGGAAAGGTAACCGTTTGTGCAGAGGTTGGCGTGCTCGTGGGTACCAACATCTCATCAGAGCAGTCCCACCTTGATCACCCAGGAGAACAAGAAGAGAAGAGAAGCTTTGTCTTGAGCGCTAACAGGAGGCTTCACAGCAGATGGCTTCATCAGATGCTCTGCATTTGATACAGCAGAGCAGGAAAACGTTGTTTGGACAGATTCTGTTTCCTGGCAGCCCAAGACAGGGAGAAACTCCAAGGAAGTTCCTGGAGAAGCGCTTTCTGCCATTAAATCTGGGCTCTGGAACTATTGCTTCCACCTAACTCACTCCCGTGTCAGCCCAAGTTGCTAAATTTCAGCAGATAAATTTTGGCCATAATGCACCACCTATCTCCGGTCATCGACACATGAGAAGAAATAAGACCTGCCAAAAAATAATAATAATAATACTTTATGGAGACGTGACATTCAGCTCCTGTAAAGTACCCTTAGCACCTCAAAAACTCACAGGTACCTGGCTCACTCTGGAAGCCTACGCTAAGGAGATCCTCACGTGTAAAAAAAGATGAATTAATGTCTTCACTCAGGAGGCAGAAGGAGATTTCTTTTCAGAATCCGTGCTTCTGTCAGGGGCAAGAACCAGACTTTTTCATCAGCAGCTGCTCCAGTTATCTAAGAGATGTGGCTCAAACCTGCTCTTGCCATTCTGGCTGTCGGAGAGGGGAGGGAGTGCATTTCTTCATCTTCCCTGATGTGGTTTTCTCTTGAAAGCTGTGTAATTAGTCAAACACAGAGATGCTCTTAAATACCATCTGTCAGAAAATAAGATCATCTGTTGGCCCCACAAAAGCGTATGTGAAATCATAGTTAAAGAAAACTTGTACTTTTAAAAGAACCGAACTAGTATCTTTGTTTATTCCATGCGTGCCAGCAGCAATTTAACTGCAGAAAGCAGTAATTTCAAGCAGCTCTAGCTGCCGTGATTCACCATCGTGAATGATTTTGCCTCTCATAGCACACGGGGAAGTGGCATGAATGGCTTATTTTCCTGCTCCAATAAACTCTGACTCGTCATTTCACGGATTTTTCTTTGTTTCTTATTCATCCCCAACATAAAAATAATCCGAAGAATAAAAGGAAAAGACCTCAGCAGAACGATGATCTCAAAGCTTGTTTAGCCGTCGGCATCTGTGCGGGAGCAGCCGCCCTCGCTTCCTGCCAGTCACCTGTCCTCTGTGTTTGTCCGCATCCAAGTGTGTTCCTGCAAGACGGAGCTTTATCTTTTTGAGGACTGCTCAAACATAACAGAATTCTAGCGCCAGATAAAATTGGAAGTCTCCGTTTTGGACAAGCTCTGAGCTCTCTTTTTTTGTTTCAAAACAGAAGTGTGAATAAAAAGAGACATTTTTTCCAGGAAAGTGAAAATCAGGGCATCTCAACACCCAGTTAGCACAGCTGGGGTTTGACCCAGCTCATTTTTTATGTGACCCAAGGAGGCAGCCAGTGAGCCTGTGCAGGGCCCAGCGAGGAGCTGCACCTCCAGCTGATTTTAAGTGCTGCTCCTGCAAGTTAGTCAAAGATTGGGTTTTCTGTAGGTCCAAAAAGCTCACATGTGGTGATAAATAGACATCACCACGAACACCACTCTAATACTCTCTTCTATGCACAGGGAAGATTTTCAGCCCTACCTGATGGAAACTAGGATTTTGCTGCCGCAGCCTGTGTAGCTCCACAGCTGCTTTCTGTCCCATTCCCTTCTGTACCGTTCCCAAAAGTATTTCCTGGAGACAGCCACAAAGCAGGGCTGGTACAAGACCTCTCAGCTGGCCTAAGCCACGGGAAGTACCTCTGAAAGGAGATCTACCTGCATGTCTACAGCTAACACATGCCACCATCCTGCAAGATGGGGCTGGAGCTTGCAGCACCTCTGACCCCACTTGGTCTTGTGAATCTTTTTGTGGATCAGCCTTTCATTTAGGAAGACCTAATCATTCGTTGTACACCCCACCACTGAGGCGGGCTGGACACAGCTCGGTGGGGATGAAGAACGTCTTTGGGGACCCCGCAGCCTCCCCAGATCTCACCCAAGACTGATGACAAAGCTCCGCACCCCAGCTGCTCCACGTCCTGGGACAAGCGGGAGGCTGCTTAACCTGAGCCCTGCCTCTGTGACTTTAAAATGGGAAAATTACTGAGGCTCAGCCTTTCCCAAATGGAAGCGATTATGCCTTTGTTGCTACCGAGGGTGCTGGCTGGCAGGCAGCCCAGGCACCACAGGTAATGGCCACAGCGGGAGGTGCTGCAGAGCCGATGGCATTTCGTGGCAGGGAGAATGGGGGTGAGCGCGCTACCTGCGAGCCCAACACAAACAGCTCAGGGTAAACCCATTTGTCAGCGTGGCAAGTGACCTTTTCCGTTCACCTGTGATTAAAGAACCCCGTCTGTTCATTAAGGCCAATAAACCAAATTAAGGTGGGATTCAAGCAGCTTTTGCCATCCCACTCCTTGAAGTCGTCTTATTAGAGCAGCCTGGGAAGTGGAAGGAGTAACGCAGGGCAGGTCAGGGCAAAGCAGCGCTAAATGTGTGTCTCTCGACCCGTTGTTAATCATCCATTCTCTTCCTATAAATGAATTTGGAATGTGAAGCAAATCATACTAAGAGATTTCTCCTCCTGGCTGAATACTTCAGGAGCTTTAAGGAATTCAGCTGAGGAGCAGGGCTTCATTCAGGGCTGGTGATTAGTTCCACCGTGGAGTGCACTAGACAAGACAATGAGTGGACGGCGGACACAGTGATTCATAGATTACCCTGCCCGGAGTTGCAGGTGTTTTAGGAGCAAAATGAAAGGAAAGGAGGCTGGGTCGGTTCTCATACTGCCTTTCTGGTAAAGGATTAGCACGAGTGACTCAAAGTTATTAGAATCACTCTGGTAAACATAAAAGTTGGAGGTTTCCCTCAAAATCGCACCCATCTTTCTCCCTGTCCCCCTCCCTTTCCCAGCAGAAGCCAGCATCTCGCGTCAGTGCCGCGCCGACAGCAACTCCCTTCAAGGGAAGGGGCCGGATCCTTGCCCGGTGTAAACAGGAAGAGTTTCCTGAAAACTTCATGCATAAGAAAAGTCTGGGCCAAAAAAAAAAAAAAAAAAAAAAAAAAAGCAAGGGGATTTAACCCAATCACTGAAACCGCTCTCATTCCCCAGCAATGGCTGGAAGTGCCAAAATGCACGCAGTTACCTAGGACAGAGGTACCTGGCTGCAAGCCCAACAGGATCATAAAGGGGTTTTCGTGAAGCTGGAGGTAAGGAGAGTGCATTACATCCCTCACCAAAGCCACGTCACCAACATGCTTCTGAATTCGACGCTTAAAACGGGTATGCAAATCCCGCATTTCATGCATCACGGGGTGTTTTACGCTTTGGCAAGAAATGAAAGTCACCTAAGTAGCAATCGCCATAATAGGGTGATGAGCACAATAGAAAGACATTTACAGGGCTAAACATCATGGATGCACCTGGTTTGGCAGAGTTTCCATACAGCCAGGCACGCAGCTCTCATGTCAGCACCACGCTCGCCACGATCACGACGTACACAGCCAGGAGCGCGGCACTGTTCTCTGCTGTCCTGCAGGTGCTACCCAAAACAGGAATTAGGAAGTGTTAAAAAGCAACGTGTGAAGTGTATACCATGACTAAGGCGCTGCATTTCGCCAGGATTTAGACTTGTACAGATTCCAAGTATGTTAAAAAAAAGTCTCCATTAATTTTGGTTGAAGCTCGGAAGATGCACTAAACAGGGGGTTACAAGCAATAGCACGATTCAAGGACCCTGTCTGCATTTTTCTCTTATAGAAAAACATAAACTGATTTTTATAGTTGATTTTTGAAGGATGTGTTTCTTAAATTAATTTTCCAGTTCTAAAATGTTCTGTACAGCAGCATTGATGTTGACTGCCATGCTCTTTGAAGTGGATTTCTACTCCTGGTTCTGGGCATAATGCAAGCAGTCCTCAACTTGCATTTCTTGCGGCCCAGGCAGCAAAAGCTGCTAAAGGAGATCAAGCTAAGCTTGGGAGACCTGGAAGGAGACCAAAACCTGGAGGAGATGCTCCATCTCCAGGGCAGAGCCTGGCACAGGGACACAGACCACAGCTGCTCTCAGCCTGGGGCAGGAGAGCCCCGAGGGCTGCCCAGGCTCTACACCAGCCCTCTGCAAGGCTGGAAGCTGCTCTAAGGCAGAGGAGGAGGAGGAGGACATTCATTTAGCATGGAGAGAAAATTCATGCCTGCAGCCAGAAAGAGCCGTGCTGTCCACATCGGGGCTGGAAAGGGCAGTGCTCCCCAGGATGCTGCCTGCTCCCCAGCCTGCAGAGAAGAGAGAAGAGAGCACGGGGGAGATGGTGTTCACAGGTGTTTCACCCCAACATAACAGCGTTTGAGTAGAGAGCTAAATAAAATTGGAAAACAGCACATAGAGCTGCTGTCATCCGGGACAGAAGGCTCTGTACTGTGCACAGCAGATGAGCTAATATTGCTGGAAAGAAAAGCATGAAAAATATGAAAGTGTGCGAGACCATTCGGTGCTGGAGTGAGTGCAGCCTGACCCAGGATATTATTTATTTGGTGTACAGAGGACCCCTACACATCCAAAAAGTGCCAGCAGGGAGAGCATCGCCTGGCTAGCACTGCCATAACCTTCCTGCCCTCTGTCCTGTCCCGGAGGGGAGCAGCCCCCCGCAGGCCCCCAGCCCCTCACCTGCCAGACCCTACAAAACCACTTGTTAGAGGCGTGCCACATCGCATTCAATTGAAATCTTTCATTGTCTGGCTGGGAAAGGGTAAGAGCAGCATTTCAGTGTGATCTGTTCTTCCAAACCTAATCTTTAGTAATTAATAATTAACCAACGATTTATTGGTCAGCTGATACTGCTTGAGATACCAAGTTCCAGGCAATGCACCAGCAAGATCTCCCACGTCCATACTTCTCTTAATTAAACACAGGTGAAAGGATATTTCTGCTAACCCTATCAGTCTGTGGGACATTCGGGGCAGGAGCTGCATGATAGCAATGCCGCTCTGCATCCAGGACAGATCCTGCAGACTTTCCCTCCTCCTTTGTGCCTTCCCCAGCTGGAAGGCACGGCTGGCCTTGCCAAAGAGGTTGTCACATCTGCAGAAAAAGCCACCCACAAGCACTGATCTCACCTCAGGGTGAGATCTCACCCCTTTAAATTCTGCCACTTTTTGGCACCTCTGCCTGGGATCAGGCATCTTCTCCCCAGGCACCACTGCCCTGTTCCTCCAGGCTAGTTCACAGTCACCATGACCACACTACAACCCCATCGCCTATCCTGCACATAACAAGCCAAAAATAAAATAAAATAAAATAAATACGTCCCAGGCAGGTAGGAGCTGCAGCAGGAAGGTGGGGCATGGGCAGCTGCAGCTCCTGGCCCGGCACTCCCCAGCCTGCAAAATTTTCCAGCGTGCCTGCAGCCCCCTTGTGGAATGAGGTTTCAAAACCTACGCCAAGGAGAGGCATTGTTTTAATTTAAGAGCACAGAGGGGATATTTTTAGCTGCCTCAGGGCTGATCGTGCAGGTGCTGCGGGTCCCAGGGCAGCAGCCGCCAGCACCCCTCGGGGTTGCCTGGAGCCGCTGACCACCCAAGGAAGAGCCCTCTCGGCGTCGCATTCAAACAGCGGCAGAACGCCCGCCTCGCTCCTCAATAATCTCCTGACATGGGTTTCTGGTTGTTTTTGTTGTTTTGGCTTAGGCCAGGGCTGAGAACAGGGCTTGGCAGCGTTACTGCCAGCCCTGCAGTCCGCTCGGGGTGCTGCGGCACCGAGGCGCTGCCCAGCGCTGTTTTCGCTTTCGCTGTCTCACACTTGCACCCGATAAAAGAAACTGCAAGAGATATCAAGCTGCTTCTGATTTCACTTTCTCTGAAGACGCCTCGGCACTTTCGAGGATGTCAGGCACTTGAGACATCCCGAGCGTGACACGAGCGGTGCGATCCCAGCTCCTGAAGCTGAGCCACCGGCTCGCGAGGCGCTTGGAGAGCTGCACAATTAGCGGCGTCCCTTCCCAACACCCGTTCTGCAGAGCACGTCAAGGAGAAAGTGGGGGGGGGGGGGGGCCCGGGGGAACCCACAATATTGTGTTTCTAATAAACTAAGAAACTTTTTTGACTTTCATGATGTACATATGGCCGTTAATTTCAATGTCAGATTATGATTTTTGGCTGAGCCAACAGTATGTATGTATGTATGGAAGCAAGCAAAACAAATGCATTTTGTATTCAAATTTATACAACTCCATACATTTTTATGCTGTTTATTTGAAAATTAATTTTGGCCTAGGCCTCAGAGACAGCAAATGTTGTCAAGATTTGAGGGCTACCTGAAAAGCCTTGGGGACAGCATTACCCTTATGCATAAGAAACAGCAAAATAAAATAAAAATAAATGAATTTCCAAATACGTCATGGCTAATCCCTTGAGCTGACCTACAAATGAATTATAGAGGGTTTGCTACAGGACTGAGTAGATCTTGTGATTTCACTGAGAGATTTATCTTATTTTCCAACTTATTTTCATATCTTATTTCCTTTTCTTTTAGAATTAGACTGTAAATAAAAGAGCTAAGACTGAATGAAGCTCCCTTTCACCGCACTCATATTGGATTGATAAATTAAAACGGTGAGATGAGTTTTGTACGACCCATCCTCGAGGATTTGGGAAATTTAGCCGATGCAAAACAAGGCATTAATTTGGAGAGGCCTAGCTACTTACAATGCTTAGTATTCTGACAATGATGAATGGCATCATTCCAAGCAAATGGTAATTTCACTTTTTGTGACAGTACTTTAGAGCAAAACCGACTTTCTTCACACAAAGAATTTGCAATCCTATTGAACAGAGGCTGTACCTGAATATCAGAAATCCTTCATTGTTTAAGTATCATCTGATATTCTTGATTGGCTCCAGACTGAAGGTTGCAGTTGAATTAGGGAGAACGGAGGTTAAGTCCTAACCTTGAAAGATTTAGCAGCCATTGAAACACTGCCTTTGGGCACTTATTGGCCTGTATTTATCAAAAAACTTTTCAATTCAATGAGGGGAGGGAGAAAACACAAAACTTGTCACATTCATCAAGTGAAGCCACTGGAAAGACATCTACAGAAGAACACCCAAAAAGCATAATCTTTCAGAAGAGCTGATAGAAATGGTAATTGGATGGGATGAAGAATAATACTTCTAAAGCAGGGGTATAGAGAATATAGCTAAAAAATCAAGGTCAGGAGAAGAGAATGTATCCTTTTCAACTTAATAAAACTTACATTTGCCTTTTGTATCGCAAAAAAAAAAAATATTCCAGGTACCATCTCTAATTTATTTCTGCACAAACACTTCTAAGGGAAAACAGGATTACAGACAAACTGGGAGCATGTTTTCTTTTAGCATACGTGCAGCAAACATAAAAGCATTGTTAGCAGATACAATTAGGAAGAGAAAAAAAAAGAAAAAAACAAACTCCAGGACTTCCCTATTATTTAGAAATGTGGCTCAGCCTTCAGAAACAGAGAGCATCTTTAAAAAAAGCATATCCCTAAGGCACTCGAGAGCCCTCCTCTACGATTGGCAAAGAGCACTGACATTGTCTCCCAAACAGGGAACAGAAATGATGAATCATAAAAACCTGATTGCACTTCTTCCTGCCTCCTCGCTAACAAGCTAATCAGAGGCAGCGAATCCAGTGTCATGTGCGAACGGATGAGCTGCGCGGGGATGCTATATTGTCCCGTTTTTATCTCGCACAAACAACACCTCTGGCCTGAACCCTGGCGGCTTTTGGCACATTTCTTCGGTTCTGTATCAGGGGTCCTATCCAGCTGCTGGAGAAGGGGAAGTACTGAAGTGCTGCGGGGCTCTGCTCGGCGGAGCCGCACGGATGCAGGTGTCTCCTTACTGACGAAGACTTCAGCCGAGGGGAAAAAAATCTGCGAAAGGTCACTGTCTGCAGGCACCGAGCCTCCAGCGGGCTCCCCAAACAGTTAACAGAAACAGCTCCTGCTACCAAAACGTAACTGAGTCATGAAAACAAAGATGAAAGTGTTTGTTAATTTCCTATAGTCCAGGGAATTTGGTTATCAATGCCTATTAATCCAACAAATACAGCATTATGCTTGTCAAGAGCTCCTTGGGATGTACGGCTGGAGGAATAAGCTGTGAGTTGTGCTGACATTTCCTCACCTGGCCAGGCACCATATTTTAGGGTCACAGGGCATTTGGCAATAGCACTGGTGTTCTGAGCAGATCAGTTGGTGCTCTTCGGTGAGGATTTACCTTTTTCCAGGTATCAGAAAAGTCCTTTTTGCCAGCCAGAACCACAGGTCATCCCTGTCCCCCAGACATTACACACAGCAGGGATCGGTCAGCACAGGTGCGCTGGCATGTGGAAAGCCACAAAGAAGAACCACACCTGTGAGACAAAAATATCTAGGAGCAGCCTAAAATTTGGGGGTGAAACATATATCACCTGTTCTTCACCACCAGGACATCAAATGTCCGTAGGGATGCCCTGCTGTGCCCAGGCGTTTTTGGATGTATGGTTATGTTTTACCATTAACTGCAATGTCCTTACTTTTATTGTTTTCTGTGACCATTTTCCTTAATGCAGACTAATTGCATGAACATATTTATTATAAATTTCACATCCTTCCCAATTACCCCATCCCAGCTTTACACTGACCCTGGCCATGCCACCGTGAGGACCCATCCTGGGGACACCCATCGCCCTGCAGGACCTGGGCACCTGTTTCCAGGCTTCCACTTGTTTCAGCATTGAGAATTCTGCATCCCGTGATGGAGGTCTGCAATCAGGGCTTTGCCTTTTCCTCCAAAACCCCTTTCAACCATCATCCAACAAGTACCAGATTTTAATTCCTCTACTCTCCTCAGCACACAGGGTTGCCAAATCACCCCAGGCTGATGGCCAGTCCCAAGTACTTCCCTACATTATTTTTTTTCCCTGTCCCTGTTGGACTGCAGATGTCTTTGGCCATGTTTAGCTCTGACACAAGCAGAACCAGCGCTGTCCCTGCTTGCACCTTGCTGGGTCTCCTCCCTTGTCTCACCATCATAAAAGCAAGCAGAAAGCCAGCAACTCAAGAGAAAAGTGAGAGAGACTCCTGCGTGGCTCAGCCTCACGTAATTCCTACATGGTCATGAACTAAATGCACACAGACCTCAGTGCATCCGAAAGAGCCAAGGAAGGGCTTTTTGGGACACTGCCGTAACTGTGAAGGCACAAACTAGATGGCATCGCCCCTGCAGGGATGGTGAGGCCAAAAAAGGTCACTGCGATGGCAACAAGAGAAAGAGGCAGCCATAAGATCAGTGCTTTTACCTAAAATCTGACCGCAAAAACTAAATATGTTAACTATTAAGAGATCTAAGCTCTCATACCCACAACAGGACAAATTCCCATCTTGCCTGCAATTATCCAGATCCTGATCTTGTACCCCACCTTAGCAGCCCTCAGAGCTGCCCTGTGAGGCCAGACTGAGTTTTCACTGAGCAGAAGTTGAGCAAACACCTCAGGATTTGGCCCTCAGATGTGTAGCCACTGACCGTAGCTTAGAGCCTACTTTTCCCCTAACACCCTAAAAAAAAGTGTAAGTTCTGTCCTTCCGGCAGCGAGCTCCTGGAAAGCAAAGCCAACAGGTCATTATTTGTGGCAGCGGTGGCATGTGCGTGAATTTCAAAAAAAAAAAAAAAAAAGAGAGACAGACTTTTGTGGGAAATCGCCAAATTAATTGCCACCCCGCATAAAAAGGGTATATTCTGCCGTGATTTCCGCACGCTTCTCTGCATGTATTTATCTGCCTCCTGCCACCTGTTCGCCGCTGGCTCCCCCAGCCGCATACCGAGGCATCCCTGGGGGGTGACCACGGACATTCCTGGGGACCATCTGCTTATCCACAGGCCCCGGACCCCCGTCGCCAACCCCGCACCGTCCCCACCCTCGTCGCGGGGCATTGTGCGCTAACGACCATTATTTAATTAACAGATGAAGAAGCCCTGAGAGAGCCACGCTGGCAGATTTTGAACTTGATCTTCTCTCATTTGCTGTCATGCAAGACCAGATAAATGACAAGTATTTCGAGAGCCTGCAAAGGCCCTTTAGAACAGCTGCACAGGCTTCACCCCTTCTTTGCAGCAGGTTTCTCACTTAAGAAAAAAACACGCTTCATTACATCGCCTCTTACTTGAGCTGCAAGGGTCTATTCAAGGAAGATAAGCCTCTTAGAAATGAAGTAGCGTTGAATTTAGGTTTTGAGTGACGGGAGGAAGGTTTATCCATTCAGCAGACAATACTGCTTTCTCTGCATTAATCTAGGAGGCGGACAATGATCTGTTTTTTAGGCCGCATCTCATCTCTTTCCCACAGCAGAAGGTGATTAGAGTTAGGAAGCAGGGACTGAGAAAGAAAGGCGAGCGCTATCTCCCCGGCCCTCCTGTTTCCTGCGCGGGCAGGAGGGAAGTTCTCGGCCAAGGGCATCAATCAGGGGCCGGCCGGCAGGACGTGCCGGCTGAGCGTGCCGCCTGCGGGCTGGCAGGTGAGGGCACCCCCAGCACCCACGGGAAGGCCACACGGCTCCCATCCCACGGGAAGGGAGGTAAAGGAAGCCACTGGCCCACTGGAAGCCCAACACAACTTGGGGCACTTTCTGCTCCCTCCTCAGACCTGCCTCCATCTCCCCTTTCCCCCTCCCAGGAGCTGTCTCAGCCATGTCTCCGGCGGGTGAGGTTGGATACCAGGAGCCACACGGGCACAGCCTGCCCAAAAGCATGGGTAGTTTTCATGTTTTGCTCCAAAATCTGTCTCCAGCTGGCAGGCTGGAGGGTTTTCAGGCACTTCAGCTTTACCAGCACACACGTGTAGGCCTGAACAGATGAGCCAGAGGCAAACATATCAAAGTGTGAAGGCACCATAGCTCCTGCTGATACACAGGCCCAAAAACCAAGCTTTCCAAGCGGAGATATTGAGCTATCCATACGCACATCCTCCTGCGTGTAACACAACCAGAAACCTCAACAGTTTAATAAAAGTAATCATAATAATGCCTACATCCATCCCCCCGGCCCACGTGTGAAGACAGAGACCAGCACTCCCCTCTGCAGCTCAGCTGGTGTAAAGTGGCAGGATTTATTAAATACGTATATATGAAAAAAAAGTATGCTTCTCCCCACATCTTCATCCTTCACTGTTAAGCTTTAACCCACCTCCCCCACACTTATGAACAGCTTTATGAGGCTCAGTGTTGACACCAGCTGAGGCTGTGCCCATACCCACGGACACCACCAGCACCCAAAAACCAGGGCACCCACAGGGCATCGGGGCCAGCCCAGGAGGCCCCGGCCGCTGCCTGGAGCCCGGCCAGCAAAACCCAGTCGGCAGAGGCTGGGCAGACAAAAAAAAGCTTCCTAGAAGCATTTCTGCTATTTCATGCAATGCCCTGTGGACGCTATTTTTAACCAAGCAAATCCTCTGTGACATGCATATTTTCTGCATCACAAGGACCTCGCTCTGTCCCAGTGCGAAGCAGCAAAAGGGAATCCCTTTTCATTGCCAGGATGCTCAGCGTGACTTCAGGGGGCAAGACAGCAACCTCCCCTTGGGTTAGCAACAGCCCACGGATGAAACCGAGGCATGCTGCAAGCCTCCCACAAACCAGGGAGCCTTCTGACACGTTTTCTCTTCAACCCTGCGTGCTGAGCCTGTGTAACCGCAGGTTGGTGAGTGGCTTTGTGTTATTCTTATCTCAGTCCCGCTGAATTCCCCAAAACGCTGTGCCTGTCGTGGCACAGCTGGAGAGCCAGCCCCATGTCACAGCTCTGCTGTCCCCCAGCAGCCGCCCAGGTGGGAAGAGGCTCGCACAGACGTCGCTTTTGCTCACCAGCACCATTCGGCCAGCCCAGCTCCCCTCCACACAGACCCCAGTTGTCCCCTTTCCTCCCCTCAGCACCCCCCCTCTCTTTTTTTTTTTTTTTTTTTTTTTTTTTTGCATTAAGGGGACTTAATTGCTTCATTTCAGATGTTATGTTTAACCTCAGGAAATGGTACTATAGACATGGCAAACAACTTTCTGGTTGTTTCCAATCAGTACCATATTATAAAGTACAGCCAGTTAAGAATCCTATTCATTTTCTTGCCCTGTCATCTTGATCTTATTTGAATGTCTGGGGAGCAGGAGGTGCTCGCTCAGCCCTGCCTTTCAGGAGTGGGGGCAGGAGCGTCTGGGCAATGTGTTGGAGACACTGAAAGTTTTCATTTTGACTCCTTAATGAGAGCGACCTTTGCCACGGGCTGATGAGTTCCATACCTGTCCTGGTGTGCTTTCTGCAAACATTTGACACTGCTCGCAGGTTTGACGGGGATATGACTAATGAAGTCTTGGTATAAAAATAATGGGCTGCAATTGCGAGTCATTTGTGTGAAACCAAACTCCTTAAAAACTTGTCTCTGCTCACTTTCTGTTTTCTAAATGAGTCAATAATACGAATCAGATGGCTTGAAGGAATAGACCCCCAAATATTTCCTCTCTCCCTTCTATAAATTAGCTGCCATTTTGTGCAATTTTTGTTGCCTCCAGGCACGGTTTAAATTGGACTGTAGTTACTAAATTGCTGGAGCTATTGCAAAATGTGTAGGCTAATACATAATACCTTGTTTTTGTTAAATGTATAGTAACAGCTCTTCTTGTGAGGTCAAGAGGCCCAGGCTGCTACTACTTAGAATGCATAACAATTTTATGTAAAGTAAAGGGGAGGCAGGCAGGAGCGCACATTTCTGCTGCAAGTTTTAAATAATCAAAAAAATTATGCATTGTTTTCACCAGTTTCTTTTAATCTTCTGCAAGAGCAGGGTGATGCTTGTTGTGCTGAGGGACTCTCATGTTAAGGAAGGCCATTTGGGAGGCACGTCGCAGTGGCTCATCCTCCGCCGTCAGAAGGTTAAATTCTCTATAACCGACTAGGTACACCGTGAATCTAGCCACCCAGGTTGTCAGCTGGGCATATATGAAATGTCACAGTGACAACAGCAACTAGAAGCATGTGAACTGTACTATATTCAACTGTGTTATATTCACAGCACAAATAGACAGGCCACCAACTCTTCTGATTTTAGCATCACTGATGGTTATCTGTTTGGTTTTTTGAAGCCTCAGCTCTTGGAGTCACATGAATAAGTGAGTTAAAATTACTTAAAATTCCCATAGTTAGTAGAAGAACAAGCTCAAGACAGAACACCACCTGAAATTCCCTTCCAAGCTACATCAGGAATTCAAACCCTTGAAGAAAACCCAAAAGAAGCCCATGTGCTTCAACTCTCATACTTCTGAAACACCTGATTTATGATTTTTGATTACCAAAACTTGGAAAATGTGTTACAATGGTTACGAAAACCTCCACCATAAACCATTCTGACTCCTTTTAATCCCACCTGACCACTGTTTGATGACAACAGGTCCATACAGCTCCTAACTTTCCCTAATATCTATATATTTTTCCACAAATTAATTTAAATCCTTCCTGAAAAAACATTCCACTAGATATAGTAGATGGAAAATAAGTATATGATGGAGGTGTAGTCACGCATTTTAGTGCTCTGGTGGAAAACCTTTCACAGGGTCTGGTGTGAGAGCCCACGTTGAAGAGAAGGGGCCGCAGTCACAGGGACTCCCAGCCACCGCCGGTAGTTTTGTTTGATGTCGAAACACACAATCAGGTTATTTTATATAAGACACTATTTTATCCACATTTGGATAGGCAATTGGAAGGCAAAGGTCAACACTTTTCCTTTGGTTCAGGGATATATATATACCACACAAGTACAAACACACATTGTGCTCGTGAGCGCGCGCATGTACGTGCGCGAGGCTTATGAACGCGTGGAAGAAATCCCCGCGCAGGCTGCAGACTTTTCCCATTGCAACCCGTGAGCAGTCTCATTATACCAAAACACACTTGCACCCAAAATGCACGGAGTTAGATGTGTAAACTTTTGCAGGACCGGGGCCCAAGTACACACTGAGCCCTGGGCTCCAGGTTTGGACACGCCGCGCTGCGTCACGAGGACGAACGTAAAACTTGGAAGGACTAAATATAGACAGTACAGGAGAGGTTTTGTTTTGTTTTGTTTAGCAGCTCCCCTGTGACCCAACAGAAGTTATGAAATGAAATGTGTGTAATGGAGCGCTCATTCACCGCTTATTGATGTTGCCTCGCCCTTGGGCATATTTGCAAAATTTCCTTCTACATAATAAAAAATGGCACAACACTTAGAGCAGCCAGCGGTATTGTGGGCTGGCACTAGTCAAACACAGAGCTATTATCTGTTAAACACATGCTGCTCCTTCAGTACAAAGGCATTCCTGGACTCAGATAAAGGTGATATTCTTCTAAGCCAAATCTCAGTGAGGATGGCACAATGTTGTGTTGGCCGTGTTGCCCAGAGATAGGACACTTTCTTTGTGGAAAGTTTGCTCACAACACTAGCCTACCCTCTTAAACGGACTCACAGCTACTCTTGTAAGAGACACACGTCCTGTTTCATCTTCCTTTTTCCTGCATAAACAAGCAAATCTCCCACCTCCACCTATTCCTCGCTTCCAGCACCAAGCAGCTGCCATCCAAGGAGCACACAAGATCCTCCCGCATGTAGCTCGGCAGCAAGAGACCAGAAGCCACAGAGCCCCCCTTTTGCTGTCTGCATTCAAGGATTCACTAAAGGCGCATTAGCCAGACCAAGGAGCTTTGTCCCTGCCCTCCTGCATCCCACACAGACCCAGGGAAGCCTTGGAAGAGGACGACTCAGGACACCACATCTGCTCTGGGCAGCACCCAGCCCACCTCCGGGTGGAAATGAGACCCCATCAGGTGGTAAGCACTCCTATGAGTACCAGCATTAAAAAAATAATATATTTAGATCACAGATCCCAGCATTCATCTCTCTAAAGCTGCCAATTGCTGCAGCAGGAGAGCATCTCGCCCAGCGTTAGGTGATGCACACCTCCCAAGGGGGTCACCCAGCCTCCCTCTGCAGTCAATGGAAGACGACACATCGGGCACCTCAGCCCGGCTGGGGGGGGCTCGCCGTGGTCTTCTGGCTATCACCAACCTTTGGCTTTGTGGCTTTGACTGGAGACCCAACACACAGACAGCTCGAGACAGCCAAGCTGCACCTCAACTTGGGTGGCAGCCTTTAAGAAGTTATCTCATACTGGCCTATTTCAAAGCCTCTCATTTTCCTTTAAAATATTCAGTATCAGCAGAGAGATGGTCCTCGGCCAAAGAGTCCAGCTATGGGATTTTCTACTCTACAAACTCCATCGCTGTTTTTGCTGGCTCAGGCTCATTTATAGGTAACCGTGCACACATTTTTGCGCTCAGTGTGAACCACAGTGCACATTGTAGCTAGAACTAATTCGCAGTTTGGATACAAACGGGTAATTAGAGATCCACTCCTTCCAACATTTGTGCCAGCAGCTTCAAGCTGGTACTGAGTTACTACTAGGTTAAAATTGCACCTTACGCCCTGACACCAGCTCTGAAAAGGCTGGTCCTAGGACCCTGAACATTACATAAATATATATGCAGCCAGGAAGAAAATGGTGCTAGCCAGCCAGGATTCTTTTTAATATCTCCGTAATTCAAGAGGCCCATTATATGTCGTGTTCAGGATGGGAAAAGGAAGACTTGTACCCACTTTGGGGGGTGGTTTATGGTTTAGCCACCAGCTTTCCTTTCTGCTCACACAAGGGCTAATTCATAGGTTAAGTGGAGGATTATAGATGATAGAAATGCAGCAGCCCTTTCCCTTTCCTCCCCATGCTTTTCATGTAAAGAGAAAGAAGGCTTCTCTCATCCCTTCTGCAAGAGTGTCGACATTTCCATAGCCCTGTGAGAGGACCTGCCATTTCTGTCACTCCACTACCCCTTGTCCCTTTGTCTTGACAGCATCTTATTTCAGCCCGGAGAAGAATAATTCACAGCCTCAGAAGATAAGTCCAGATTTCCTAGGAAATGCTTCTGGCAGAAAAGCCTGGGCTGTGACCACGCGCAGGACAACGCGAGCCCAGTGCTGCTTTCACCCGTCTGTGAGAGTTTTGCCACCAACTTTAATAGAAGCAAAATCAGCTCTTTGCCAGATGTCTCTTTTGAAACAGCATCTCAAATACACCTGTGAAGTCACCGTGCAGCTTCGGGCACATTTTGTCAGCAGGAACAAGATGACAGCATGGAAACTCAAGCCCTGGGCAAACACCAGCCTGCCTCCCAGCACCCAGCGGCACTGCTCGGTCAGAAGAGCTGCTTGTCCTCGCCTGGCAAAACCACAGCTAAATAGCAACTGAGGGCTTAGAGAAATTAAACAAATTGGTACAAATTAAGGGACGAAGGCTGCGAAGCCTCACACTGACGACAAATACCTGTGCAGCCCCATAGGGCTGCTCGTGACCCGAAGACACCGACTGGCGCCTCGGCGAAATTGCAGCCGTGGGTTTGCTGACAAGAAACCCCAGTGGGTTTTGTCGCTCTGAAAACACAGCAAAAGCTGCAGGCAGGTCCATTATGCGTTGGTGTGTACGTTGCATCTCGGGGACAATGTATATTTGCTGCCCATCGCTGCTTTTTCCACAGTAAGCAGTGTTATTGAGCGCAACAGTAAATAAAGCTCTGATAAAACTCGTGCAACTTTTTTTGCTGGCATGAAATTTAAGGCTTCCCCTAGCATTCCAGTAACTTCAACACTTTCCTTTGATAGCTTCCCTTTTGTTTGTTTCAATTTTGTTTGTTTTAAAGAAATACTTGGAATTTCAGCGCAGGACCTGCCAGCCGCCTTTTTTCTCAGCTCCTCCCTGTTCAAAAACCTTGACTCCTTTTTGAGTGCACAACAGAGACATTTGCTGCGTTCCCAGAGGGAAAGAGGAAACGTGGGGAAAAAAAATGAATTTGAAAAATGTATTTTTTGTGTGGGATGCATGCACATTCCACACTTGTTCTGGGTAAGACGGATGGGAATCCTACATAAAAGACGCTCTTTGGGTTTTGATGAGTGAAATGGGGAACCAAAAAAAAAAAAAAATGTCCTTTCATTAAAAAAAAATAGTTTAGGATCATCTATACATGTTTTTCATGCGTTTTCTCTGGAAACCTTTCCAGAGCTCACAGTTTCCACCTTAGGTACATTTTCCCTAGCTAATTAAACCCTCTTTCCCCACATGACAAATGGGCCCTTCTCAGGAAAGGGCACGACTGCCGGCGCGGGTGAAGTCAAAGAGGGCATTCTTGTGATCGGACGTGAAATACGGACTTAGAAAACGCAGAGATGTTGAACGTAAAGGGTGAATAACGTCCTGCATCCTCAGGGTAAAGATAATTTATGCATCCTTTGCCTGAGTGAGTTTTCTCTATCTGTTTATTTTGGTTTTAAGAAGCCTATTTATCTGGTTGGGTGTATTTTTAAAAATGTACTTCCCACGGCCCTCCTCTCCTGTGTAGTGCTCACATGTTTCCCAAGCCAAACTCGCTAGAAATATTGCCTCGATGATATGTGAGCTTGCAGACGTGGCGTGCTTTCGCACACAAGTGGGGAAAGCACAGGACGAGCCTGGGGCTGGTGCCCCCGACCCCCACCCCAGGAGCACCCTTGCCAAATGCCAACGTGCAGAATCCCAAAATACTGGTTTATGAGAGCAGGGACCTAAAAATCGTGAGGTATTTTAAAGAAATACTAGGCTTTGTGCTCCAAGCCATGTTTTCAACCACTGCTTCTCAGCTATTAGCTTTTTCACATTAGCTTAAACATGAAACTAGTACAAGCACACACAAAAAAAACACCAAAAAAAAAAAAAATCTATTTTTGCTGTAGGCCAAGTAACTTCTAATCATGACCTTGGCTTGCATGGGCTCCAAGGCCACTTCCATAAGTAAAAACACAAAAACTGTTTCACAGCCCAGCAGAACCAGCAACCAACCCATGGTCTTGGTCAAGGCTCCCCGTCTCCGTTTCCCTGTTTTGCAAAATAAGGCCATTAAAATGAAGTTTTCTAAAGTGCAGTGGAAAGATCTGTACCAGGTAGCCATAGAAATAATACCTGTGTAGTGAGTAATTACTGAATTCTGCAGATTCTGTTGGGGGAAATGAAAATCCTTTAATTTTTCATTTTATAGCCCCTATTAAAGGGTCTGGTCCACGTTTCAATAATAAAGCTCTTCCTCACTAAGTCAGATCTTGCTGCTACAGGACTGACAGGATCTCCCTACAGATCAGGTGCCTGTACCTTGGGGGAGTGCTTTCCTGGTCAGGTGTGGATGGGCAGAAAGCAGCTGCTTAGAGAAATCGGCCCATGCACTGCAATTTAAAATGAAAAATGGAACAATTTTTGGAAACAAGGGTCTACGCGTGGCTGTGCTGCTCTGTTCCACTAGCTCCACAAAGACACGATGAACCTGCACGCAGAGGGAATACAGCAAGTGGTCATGATCAAAGCTGAGGCACGTTATTCACCTGTGGTTTAACCAAAAAAAAATACAAAATTCATGGTGCAACATGTGAGAAAATGGAGTCAAAGCCTGGACCATGGAAATAACAAAGGATTCTGTCCCATCCTATTTTCTGTATGTATTTAAATCAGTTTCCAGCACATGGCTCCACCACACTGCCTGTAGCATGCACACTATCCCTCCCACAAAATGCAGTTTTCCCAAGGGACCCCCGCATCTCTCTTTTGATGGCCAGTAGAGTTTTCCAGAGAGGAACACCACCCTACTTGCTCCTCACCCCAAAGTCATCCCGAACAACCTCACCTGCTTCACCTGCTAGGAGGTCCCCAGCCAGTGAGACCCACCACTCTCCAGCTGTGATGCCACATGGATCTGACAGTTATCACTTACAGAGTATTAGGGGGAAAAACACATCCCCAAAAATCACACCTGAAGCCAGTAACAGGCCTGGCAGGTACGTAGCTGATTTCTGCCATGCCGCAGGGCCGCAAAGCAGGACCAGGACCCTTCTCCGCAGCCCTTCCTCACGTGGCAGAGGGACTGCGTGCATCACTTGGCAACTCCTTCTGCAGCCTAGGAGCTGCAGGATCGGGCCCTTAATTGCTTAAAAAATGCACTACCCACCAATAGTTACCTAATTTAGCAGAATATATTACCTCTCTGCTTCATAAATCTTAATTAAAGCTGTTAGTTTTCCTATTATATGATCAAGAAATGCCCCATTAAAGTTAAGCAGTTTCTCCAAGTAATTATATACATTATGCGGTGTGAGCGTAAAGATGCATATAACATTCCACTCCTCATTATTTTGCATACCCTGAAAAGCACTATCTATTAAATAAAAAACTTGCAGAATTTCATTAATGCACAATTTTTTAATCTCCCAAAAGTCAAAGCTGTCCCACAGGAGCCTATATACTCAGTGTTGGCTCCTTATAATACAATTTAATGCTCACAAACACAACTAAAGTATTTAAGCATTTACAGAGGTTGTCATAAGTGCTTTTCTTATTTTTGATCAAATTCAAGTCTACACTTAATACAGTTAACTGTAGTTATTTAATTTCAAAACTCAAGAATCCAACCTCAAAAATTTATAACAATATAAATTTAGTTACATTGATATAGGATATGTATGCTACTGGGAAACCATTTTTCAGTAAGAAGTGTGGAACTCTAAGATCTAAAAGGAGTTATTTTTAAAAGTAAGCATTATTTCAAATAAACCTTGTCAGATTTCAAATAATATTTTCCTATTCGTCTGCAAAATGATTTTATAATTTTTAGGAGTATGTTTCAAGCCAGTGCTAAATGCTACCAAAAACTACATATATTTTAATTGTGCTTTCCCTTTTGATGAGAATTTCATGTAAATACAGAACAAATATTAAACCGAGACATTGCAAATATCTTAAATATATTATTAACCAAAGCACTTCATTTCCTAGCAACTGGCTGGAGAGAATGAAATTTCAAAAATTATTCTTAGTTCCCCTAAGACACTGAATTTATTGCCCGACCACATTAACAATTAAAAGGTATATGCAAGATGTAAGATGTTAAAATATAATGGAAGGAGCTTAACATCTGCTCATATAAGGCAAGGAACCAATTCCTGCCCTTGAAAGTAACCTAATCAGCCTTGCAAGAACGTAATATTTTACTTTTAAGCAAAATATTATTCTCCAAAAACTGCAGAGAGTCGATCAGGCACATAAAAAAGGAGGCAAAAGAAAAGCAAAGAGAGCCACAGCCTCAGCTGATGCTGATAATTTCTGATCCAATGCAGTTTCCTATCATCCCTCAGAGCTGACAGTACATTATTAATTGAAACATTGGGGCTGAACTATGTCCTCCTCAGTAGTAATCATAATATAATTATATCCCATAGGCAGAAATACTATTTCCACCTCTGCCCCGAAAATATAACCTACAAACTAGCTTAAAAGCGTGCGAAATCAAATCGTACACGGCCACGCTGTGGTGTCAGTACTGGGGGTTCCACAAACCACGACGCATATTCCGAGGAAACAGATAAAGCAAAATATCAAACAGATGATTTTATGTAATGCGTTACGAAAGCATCTTGGGTAAGTTGATTTCAGTTTATCTGGCTGGGTCTGTTGTATTTTTTCCCTGTTTTTAATTTTTGCACAGATGAAGCTATATAAATACCAGTATTTCCTGGAATCCCTGAAACGTCAAACCAAACATATTTTCTAATATTAAACGATTGCATTCCATTATATCATTACCACTTAGAATAGGCTATAAATCCATTGACCGAAGAGTTTAATAGCAACGCCTAATCTTTTATATACCATACTTTCACTAATAGAAAATCGGCCTCTTCTGAAACATTAGCACGTTACCCTCTCTAGTAAAGCATATCAAATCACATTAGGGAAAAAGTTGCCAAGTCAAATGGAAGTTTGGTGCCAGCTTTTTTTCCCCCCCCCTCCTCTTTCTTTCTCTCGAGAGGCAGAGAGAGGGAGCGCAGAAGAGGGGGGATTAAGTTTCTTACTAAACTTGTGGCAATGAACATAAAGTATAATAATAATCCCCTAACATTCCTATCGTGATTTCGGTCCTAGCATTTAAACCAGCTGAGGACTGAAGGAGTTAATGCTTTAAAACATGCAATAATTCAGAGATGTGCATTGCATGATTTTCTATATATATACACATACTTTTTTTTTCCCCTTCAAGATAGCCTCTGGAGCAGGCAGATCAGCTTTGCAAAGAGAAGCAGGAAAAAAAAAATGGGGGACTCTACAACCAATCAAACCAAATGCCAGAGCAGAGGGCAAAGGGATATGGAAACTGAGAAGATAGACTTCCAAGTCCTTTCCTGAAAGTGCTTGGATTTTGAGGAGAGTCCAACATCGGCTGACAAAAGTGTCTTTGTGCTGCGACACTGGGGAGAGCGGAGGAGAGCTCGGGAAACCTAATGAAAACAGGGCAAGCCTTGTACATTAGACCCCATGGAGAACTTTGAATCATGCGAGCTGCAGACAAGCACCGCGTATGTAATGCCAAATTAAAGCCCACCAAACACGGGCAGCGCGCACAGCGCTGGGCACTCGCGGTGCACCCCTGGGTCCCGCTCCCCGGGGGAATCGGGCCTCCTTCATGCACTGACAACAACAAAAGGCACCTTTAAAATGCTGCTTCTGTTGTCTGCTCGAATGCTAGCAGCACGAACATGCCAGCAAAGAGTGTGCAGCTCCCATTGTGTCGTCCCCATGCAGGGCTGAGATGTCACCTCCGCGCCCGCCCTATGTCCTCGGTCTGACTGGCTTTCAGGCACTATTTGGTGAAAGGCAGGGTGTCTCTCCATGCCTTTGGAGGCAAACCCAACCTCATGCTGCTATTCGAGGTGCTTGCCATCTGCCCCCTGCACGCTAGTTGTTTCCCACTGGTCCCAGCACAACATCCCCATCTTTCGAATCAGGTAGGGCTCATGCCTCCTGGCCTCAAACCTCAGCACCCCGCAGCCTGCCCTCCCAGCTCCCTTTCTGTGCTAGCCACTCATCCAAAGATTTTTCCCTAAAAAAAAAAAAAAAAATAGCGGTAAAAAACTGTTTTTAAATAATCCAAGTGATGCCCAGTGCACCTTTGCCAAGGGAAGCTCACCGGGCCTCGTGCAGTCCCTGCCACTGCCATGTGCTAAATGGGATTGGAAAACAGCAAGCTAGTTTCTTAACTGGTGTAAAATAGCATCACTCCTTAATGGCCAACAAAGCCAAACCTACTTGCTGGAGTGCAGGATTTGGGCCTGTTAAACCCAAGGGGTTGGAGAATTCCTGCCCAGGGTCTCCCCATCACCACCACCACCCCCCTTTAATCAGTTTGGCTGTGTTTTGTGTAAAACCCAGGAAGTTCCCCAAACACCAGGTTGAGGTTTCTTTCCTTCTCCAGCTTTTTTGGCCAGTTCAGAGGGTGAAATGAATGGCCTGGGGAAAGGGGAAGAAAAAGGAGAAGGGACAAAAAATAGGCAAGATTTTGACATCATTAGAAAAACCAGTCACCACTTATCTCTGAACGACAAGAGTGAAAAGAAAATCCCCTATATTTGAAGTAACACTTGGAAAAGTGACCACGCTGTCGCCTCAGCAGTGCCTGAGCCAGCTCTTCTCAGTTACCTCTGGTGGCACAACACCGACCGCAGCGAGGTCACGCTCTTGTAGGCGACCTCCGCTGGCCAAACCAAGGCGGCTGCACCCAGCGGAAAGCCGGGGCAGCCTCCAGCTCTGGTGGGATTGCCCTGGATTTGCACCGGTGTCACTAAGGGAAACGTTTGGCCCAGTAATTCCTTAAATACACACGTTTTTGCCTGCCCCTCCACCAACCGTGAAACCTCAGTGTAGCCAGTCGCAAGGACTGCAGCTCACTACAGCACTTGGTGCTTTATGCCAGATGTTTTCTGTTGCACGCTGCTGGCAAAAATTGCCCTTCATTTATACTACAGCAACTGCACTGGAGGCTCCCCCAGTTTTTATCTGCACAAGTCAACCCACACAGCCAGAAAACTCTGGGTCTCCCAGAGTCCTGTAAGAATAAACCTTATTATTACTATTAAATTTAGTTATTTTTCCATGCCTTGCCTCTTCCTTCACTGCCTGTTCACCTCTCCCCGTGGAGGGTCTGCTCCTCTCCACTATTTAAGTCCCTTTTCTCTCATTTAACCATAACAGCGACCCAAGCTCCAGTTCACTTCTCTTTACTACAGTCTAGAGTTTTGTTAAAATAAATATTAGAGAACAGTGAATAAGAAAAAAAGAGAGCATAATAATCCCAACTCTGGGGAAGCCTGGATTGGCTTCAGAAGCTAATGAAGAGCCCAGAGGAACCTGAACCCAGCGTGGTGACTCAGGTCCCTCACTACCACTCACAGGAAGGATTTTCCATGATTTTCTCCATCTCTATCACAATGTCCATTGTTTCCAGTGACATTTGACAAGGATGGACCATTCCTTGGGGCTAAACCAGGAGCAAAGGTGGTGGTGCTCTGCCATCGGCATCGCAGGGCGAGCAGTGGGAGCGGGACCTCTCTGCTGGCACACCCAGCCCCGCGAGGGCTTTCCAGCGTTATTAAATCAATACAGCGCGCCAACAGAGAGCGTGCATCTCATTTTTTAAAGCTGTGTGCTTTCTGAGCTGCTTATTCAATCATTTTAACAATTCCAAAAGAACGCGACTCGCGCCGCACGTGTCCTTTCGGTGGGAACCGTAGGTGATGTGATCAAAGTTAGCCTACACCTAATCAGCGTGCGAGAAATAATCAAGCGTCTTTTTTTAAGATGTGTTCAATTCAGCAAAGGGCAAAGACTATTAGTCTTTTCCTTATTTACTACAGTTTGGGTGAAATTCACATTATTTTCATTAATATTGTTCCCGCCATATCAATTATTATAAGGTGCACTCAATAACGCGGCTACGTTATACCTCGAGCAAAGTATCTTTCAAGGCGGTTTCTCAAGCAAACAAGATTTACATCCCAATGCAAGATACACGGCTGTACCAAACCAATGCCATATGTCTCTTTCTTCAGTCATCGCCCCAGTGACATAATCCGCCTGCTGGATTTGACATGCAAAAGAATGTCAGAAACTCCGCAGAGGAAAACAAGCAACACAACAGAAAGTTGGATGGTATTGATTAAAGCACCGCTTCAAAGTGTGTTGAAATAACAAATTTCCCCTACTGCAGCAGAGGAAATCTGTCACAGCAGATTTCGTTGCGAGCCATCCTATCGATACATGGGGAGAGGAGATCTTGTGGGGAAGGATCCGGGTGCACATCGGGCACCCCTCGTCCGTGCCCAACGAGGGTCCGGACCCACAGCGGCACTCGCGTACGTCCCTATAAAACAGCACCTCCGCTTTGCCGGCGTGCAAAATTCCTGAACACCTGGATGCTCCCGTGTCACGGAATAAATGCTTGTAGAATAAAAATTTACAGCCCCCCACATGCATTAAATTTGTTTAAACACTTTTTCAAAGCCAGCCTCCCCCCCTTCCCCCCCCCCCCCCCTTTTTTTTTTCTAAACGGCGAGCTGTATTTTATAATGGAGCGCCAGCTCTCCGGCGAGCCTCCATTCTTCCAGCCCTGACAGACTGTTTGTCAGCTAAACTCCCCTTGTCATGTATCCCCACCACTGCCAACTCATGCACGGAGACCTTCACTTTTACTGCTACCACTTGCACCCTGCGCAACCTTTGTCATTGATCACTGATCCAACCCAGTGCCCACATGTTCTTCAAGTGCCTACACAAGTAATGAGGTACTTGTGGTGTAAAATTAAACTGTCAACTGTCAGCGATTGATAACCACAGCGAGAGCTGACCTAGAACACCTGCACCCGTGGCCAAGACAGGTGTGACACGTTTGATCGCTGAGCCCTACTAGTCAGCGTGACCCGGCGGTGTCCCTCCATGGATTTCGCCCCTGACAGCGATGCCGTATTTCAGCCCCGGGTCTCCGGCACAGGAGCAGCCCCTCCCCGACCACCGCAGACCCTCTCCTCCACCCATCAACTCGGATGGTGGCTGCAACACGAGCGACACCAAATTTTCGTGGCAAAATATATTTACGGCCGTGGAGCGTCTTTCTGTCCCCATCTCCTTGTCCCCCTCCTCGATCCCGGCTTGGCAGCAGCCCTCGCATCCATCAGGGCTGTCACCCCCTCAGTCAGGCTTTCTGCAGGCACACCAGAGCTCGGTCGGGGCCTCAGTTCCCCTACACGCATTGATTTAGGGGCAGCGCAGAGCATCCCTCGTGGCTATTTCTGCAGCGCCAAGCCCGCCGCCCTGCTCCCGCGCTACCCCACAGTCCTTCGGTGGCATGAGGAAACACAGCCCGGTGCTGTGGGGAGCACTGGGTGGGAAATCACGTTCCCCTCCTCGACTGTTCCATCACCACCACAGAGAATCCCATTCCTCTTCCCCTGCTGTAATTACTTTTAACTGCGGTTACCGCGCAGCGTCAGCCTTCGGTTTGCATCTGAGTATTTTGTTATTATTTTTAAACTATTGATTTCCACTTTAAGCAAGACGGGGCTGAGCAGGCACACCCTGTCTTTTCAACCCCCCTGAAACACATCAGGAAATAGCAGCAGGGAGGTCTCCCCCCTCCCCTCCAACAGTTGCACTATATTAAGTTCATGTGATGAGAAGATAAAAATCTATTAACTTGCTGCTGACCTTATCGACACAAGGATCTCTGCAGACATTACAGGAACCATATCTCTTCTGACTTTTACATCCCGAACCTCATGCACCAGCGTCCCAAACCAAATATAAAACCGCCGTGATGAGTGTGACGGTGACACGCTCAGCCCCGGTCCTGCCGGCTGGCAGAGACGTGGGCTCCTCCGGGGCCCGGGCCCGGCCACCACTTTCAATTTGCCTTCGGGGGCGGTTTTGTCACCATATGCTGCTGGGGGCTCTGCATCAAAACCGCTTCCCTAGGACCATATGCTACAGGGCAAGCGTGCTGAAAAACAGCAAGGCTTTCTGCTCCCCCGTATCACCGTGATGTATTGCAAACATAATTAAAGGTGAGTAACGCGCGCGCTCCTGTTTTGGTTAATCATTCCTGTTTGCAACTGAGGCCGGTATAAAACAAACCAATTTTCAAATTACACCAGAAGTCCATCTAAATGCACATTGCTCACGCACGCATCCACCTCCTGCATGCACTGGGCTCCTCCCTGTGCGGGCAGCAGCTCCAGAAAGGCAAAGGTTTGGGGGGGGGTATTTCTCTAAAGATAAGGGGCTGGCATTTTTGCAGTTTGCTAATGTCACCAACACCTAGAAATCCAGGGGAATTTGGGAGATGCCCCCAACAGCAAGGAGACATGCAACAGCCGGAGGATTTCAGGAGGCAGCCGGCACCTGAGCTATCTGTTCTCAAAGCTCCAGCCCTACTCTGGTCACCCTGCCACTGGGTGGCAAAGACCTGTTTTTACATTTGTGAGCATAGTCCCAACATTTTGTAGTGATACGCGGAAAATCCTATTAATGAGAAAGGCCAGCATCCCTTCAAAGCTCCCAGTGGTGCTAGTGCCCTGTCCCCCCAATATGACCCCAAGCCTTCGCATGCATTTTAATTCAGAGGGCCAAGAGAAGCTTGGGGGTAGGACAGTGACCCACCAAACCACACACCCATCCCTGCTGCAGCTCCCCAGGAAAGTGGTTGTATTTCTGTGTGCCTCGGGTTCCTTGCTCTCTACAAGAGCCAACAGCAACACCACAGAGGTGCTGGGGAGCCAGCTGCAGTGGTTGGACATGCCTGAACCTCATTCATATCATGGGCAATAAAATTACAAACACCTAACCATAAAAATACATTTAATATATATATATATATATATATATATATATATACATATATATATATATATATATATATATTCAAACCACCGCTAGCTGTAGTTCTGTAAAATAATATATATATAGTAATGGGGAAAATTGCTGATGATTTGCTTCGTAAAAAGTAAATAAATGCATCACAATGTAAAGCAAAGCTATGCTTCAATCAGTGATGCTCTTTGCATCAGCAGGTGGTGAAAGGCAAACATTTTGGATGCCGACTGAATATTTGAGGCTCGGAGACGCAATTTGGAGCTCCGCAGCAAACCTGATGGGAGGGCTGCAGACAGCTGTTGTTAATCACCTGGTCCTGACACTAAAATCTGACACCAACACTGTGCCCTCACTGTGTGCAAGCAAACCCCAGTATTTTTACTGCATGCACAGCTTTTCTTTTGCTTTACAAGAAATTTGCGTACGAGGAGGAAAGCAGATACATCGCCTCTCAGCAACACCGGCTGCTGTGGGTAGGACACACCGGGATCTGAGACCAACCCAGGCAGAGGAGAGATCAGTATGTGAAGTATGCCTGGAGCACCACACACAGCCCCCTCCAGCACGTGCCACCGAGGAGCTCACGATACACAGAAAGCTCATTCCAGATGATCACAGTGACCAAAGCTCCTGGACCTGGAGCCTCTTTCCTTTCCACATCCAGAGAACCCCTCCTGTTATTCTAGTCGCAGAGCTGACTAGAAAACCAGAACCTCCTAAGCCACCCAAGTGGATGCAAGAGAGCCAGTTTCAGAGGCCCCAGATCTTGAGACTCCCACCCCAGCACTTCAAAAATCAAGAAGCGTGCACACCTATTGGCATCAACAAGAGATGTGTAAAAGTAAAATGAAACAGCTGAACTCTTGGGCATCCCATGGGACTAAAAAAGTTGGCAAGATGTGACATCAAAGATAGGTTGTTTACATATTGGGGGACCTGTCTGCTTGTCTCTTCGCATTGATTTTTACGGTACAAAAATATTATTTCAGTGACAAGGATGTAAACCTTATTCAAAACAGGATTTAAACCATATCCTGCAAGTGAGGCATCTCTTCAGATAGCCTGCCTGCACTTACAGCATACCGAAGGCATGCTGATTTTAGTCCGCAGTGTTTGTTAAGAGGGTCACAATATCAGGAAGCAGGAGAAGGCTCATCAAAGCGGCATTGCTCGCCTTCACCGCTCATCAGCTAGACAGTACCTTGTTTTTTAAAACCCAGCGGAAATGCATCTCCAGTGACCCATTGTTAGAAACTTCCTTTTGTCTTTAAGTTTGCTGGAAGGAGTATGGGGGCCCCTTTTAACTCTTTTCCAATAGGTAATTTCCCTTAATTAGGGCTCTCATTACAAGTGAGAATTTATCAGACGTGATTAAAGAAGCATCTTGTCCCTTTCCTATAGCCTCAGAAGGGGCACATTTTGATCTCCCAGCATGTGTTGCAGGCACAGATAAGCACACGCAGCTAGCTCAGAGATCACAGCCGAGGCTTGGCCTGCCCAGAAAGTTCATGTTTGGATCTCGGCATCCTCAGCGCTTCCCTCCGAGTCGCAGGGTGTCAAAGCCACCGCCAGGGCTCTGGGGCGGGCAGGAAGGCGGCCGCAGCGCCGAGCTCCAGACCTTGGGCTGCCCCTGCAGGCCACAGCTTCTTAAGAAGCCTTCTTAAGAAGCCCCAGGTTGGCTACAGCCAGGCTGCGAGCTGCCCTCCTGCGAGGACCTGGCTGCTGTCACAGCCACCAGGCCCTCAGTGGGGAAGCGCAGCTCCCACCAACACCAGCGGGGGGTCACCTGAAAGCTAAAAACAAAGCCACACAGAGCACAGCTTTGTCAGGGCACCCGCGAACGCACTTACAGGAGGCTGCACCGCCATGCACCTGACGAAGGGCTTGCTGAACCAAAATCCTGCAGTCACAGGGCGGATCGGCCCTGCAGGTGCAGCCCTCTGCCAGCAATACCCCGAACATTGTCACTGCAGCTGATGCCTTCAGCCCCAGGCCTGATCCCACTTGCTCCGACAGCAGGGGAAAGTCAGCCATTGACTTCAAGGGCAGCTGGATCGGGCCGGTATGTTAAAAATGTTCCTGTGCTCTCAATAATAGTGTTTATCACTAATGCTTATTGAAGATAAGCACATGAGTAGGGAGGTGTGCTGGTGTACAGAGTAACCAGAGATGCACGTTATTGTAATGTTTATGAACCTGCCAAAACCACCAAAACTCAGGATATAATAGGAAAAAGTTTAATTTGCACACAAATCCTTCTCCAAACTATAGACAAGACATAGTTTACTACGTATTACTATAGACAAGACAATGGTATGTACCTACTCTTTAATGATCTGGTATTTACAGTCACACTGAGCACAGAGTAAGTGTTAACCTGACAAAAATAGAGCAGCAGAGGAATTTTCCAAACATTAAAAAATCTTAATTTTCAAATAACCTGAGATCTGAGGAGCATTCATCTCCATACATGTCACCCCAACACGTGCCCCCTTCCCCTCGCACGAACATGCATTCCATTTGACAACAGATACAATCAACCTTTAATTTTATTTTTCTCACATAATGTTAATCAAGAGCTAAAAAGATAATTTCCTTCTCCCACAAAGCAATTCCACTGTGGTGGAACAAACTGTTATCTTAAGTTTCACAGAGCAATTGTTCAATAATTCCTGTTTGTGGCTCTTTTCCAAATCCTTGAGAATAGCTCAGACTGCCAACCCTTCCAAAAAAAAAAAAAAAGAATAAAATCACGACAGAAGCTGAAAAGCACTTGCTGTCACTCAGGGGTTCAGCAGTGGCACACTCGGCCGTTTCTCAGAAGAAACTCCAGCCCCACGCCACCGACACGCAGAAATGCACTGTCTGTTTGAAGACAATTGCCTGCAAAGATATAAGCTCTGAGGCTGTAAATTTGTTGTGGTGCTGGCCTGCCGAGATGGTGTTATCTTGGCTTGGTGGACTCAGGGAATTGGAAGCTTCAGGAGGAAAAAGAGAAAAGGATACTTGGCGTTTCTGCAGGGTTTTCTACATGCAAAGCACAGAGCAAGCTTTACATAATTAATGTTTATTAAAGAAGAATGGAAGCATGTTTTGTTGCATGAAAAGAAACTGATAACGTGGATTCCTTCAGTGAAAGTAATAAAATGTTCTGTTTCTATGGAAAAAAATAAGGTAACAACAACAGCCCTTACTCATAAAGCACCCTTCATTTCAAACCCGTTATTAATTTTAGCCTGTGAGCTCACGGAGGAAGGGACGGTCATTTACACCGGACTGGACAATGAGCAGCACAACAGGGCGCTGCCCGGCCCGCCGGTGGGAGTTCCCATCAGGCAAATATCAGAGCAATATTAATCACCGCAATCGAAAGTGCAACATTTTTAGCGTTCAGCAGCCATCTCATCCCTGAGCCCAGCGAGGAAATGGGCAGGGAGGGAGCCCTGTGCATCACCTGCAGCATCGCCAACACCCTCACCCAGCCCCAGGGCTCGTGTGGGGCAGTCCACAGCATAAAAATCTGCAGTCAGCAAGAGGGATCTGCCAGGTTCTAAGTGGATTAGCCACAATTTGGAGCTTCTTTCAAATGTCTTAACATTGCTCACACTTAGGTGGAAATGCACATATCCCAGTGAAGTTGTCCTCATTCTGCAGCAGACAGAAATAGAAGAATCAAGCCCAGACACCCCCCTGCTTTTCCTCAGCTGGAGAAAAGCCACCCCCCTCTGGTTGAAGTAGCACAGCAGATGGCTTTTCAGGGTGGAATACACTATTTTACCCCATCTCTGTAGCTTTTTTTTTTTTTTTGGGGGGGGGGGGGGGGGGGGCAATGACTCCAAGCACACTAAGAACAACCTGATTGTTCTAAAAAAGAAAAAAAAAATGCTTCTACGCTCCCCAGTCTGGAGAGGAAAATAAACAAACGTAAATAACCAGCAGGGACAGAAAAGTTTGGTTGGGTCCATACCTGTGCATGAACAGTGAGATCTGGGGTACAACCAAAAAAAAACACCACTGCAGAGGTGAGCAGGACAAGATACAGCTCAACAAGATACAGCTCCCACCAGCCTTCTTTCTGTGCTCAGCGCTGAAGGTATTGTGTTGATGTAATTGTCAGTAATTAAGGTATCTGTTAATTCCTGCTCTCTCCCATGGCTTGCCAGGCAAGCACTGCTTATAAGGCCAACTTCTTTCCCAGATCCCCACGTACAAATCCCGCTGAGATCAGCTGGGACTCTCCCAGCCCATAACACGGGCTGGAGACCACATCTCCATTTCACCCCAAACCCAGGTCTCCGTGTTGAGCAATTTACTGATTGCACCTCAGCGATTTGATCTCGCTGGGCTTACAGGGCCCTTTTCTTTCAGCTCCTCCCGCCTCAGAGAGGCTGAGCAGAGAGCGGCCACCCTGGGTAAAACACACATACATGCACATGACTTAACACCCTGATCCTCCAGGATAAACTATGAGCCTGTAAATCACCACACTTCCAGAAAACAATAGCTACCTCTTGTTTAAATAAAACTGCACCTGCTACATTAACATACCACCCAACAATCACTTTGTTTTTCCCTAGGCATCCAGGCTGAAGCCACGCTTCTTCCTGACCCATATACTGGAAGACTTATTCTTAGAAGGGTATAGGAGCCTGTTGCGGTGATCACCTTCCTTCCTTCTTTTGTGCTGGGGTGCTATGTGTTTTGTTTAGCTTTCCACAGGTTTATTTCCATCGCAGCCCTCCAGCTTCCAAGACCTGTTGCAGCCCTTATTTGGCAAACTTTCCTGTTTTGTTTCCCATCTTGGATGCTCACAACTCCTTACTGCTGCTTGGGCTTTTTTTTTTTTTTTTTTTTTCCTTTTTTCCTTTTTGACAGAGCTTTCTTCCATTGAAAGAGTTTGGGCAAAGCAGGAGCCAGCTGAAAATTTCTTAGCCAAATGTTCAGTAGTCGATAAATCATTTTTGTCCCCTCCCAACCCCCCCCCCCCCCCAGGTTAATTATAATGTCCTCTCCAAGTTTATTTATCTCTGCTCTATGTTTATTTATTGATTGATCTGGGACCCTTTCCTAATGGAGCTATTTTGCTCAAACAAGGTGCTCAGTGGTGACTGAAAAATAGACTGCTCAAAGAGTTTGGGTCACAGATAGAGGGAGCAGTAAAAGTTTGGAGAAGAAGCAGAAGGAGGATACGGGAGACATCATCTCCAAGAACTGTGTCCTTGGTGAGTAGAGCAGCTGGGGCACAGCTAAGAAAAAAAAAAAAAAAAAGAAAAAAAAAAAAAACACTTGATTCCTGAACCTGAGCCCGAAGCAAACCCAAACCCAGCCAGCACTCCTGCTCCCACCCCGCAGGCCGAGCACGTGGCCTTGCTCAGCTTTCCAGGAACACGGCCGTGCCCGCTGCTCCTGACGGCCCCTTCCTGAGCGCCTGCCCCACGCTGCTTCCTGCTCACCCCACGCTGCTGCCGGCCGCATCCGGCACCTGCTGGCTCACGCAAACAGCCCCAAGGCTTCGGATACTTAATGCTATGCTTCAGCACAGGCTGCTCTGCCCGGTCATTTCAGCAATGCTAATGACACTTGTCCTGCTCCTGCAGGCACTGCTGGGGCTTGTTCCACTTCCTTCTGACCTAACCACAGCATCACTGCCTGAGCAGGGGGTGACTTTTAACACAGTAGCTCAAAATTAAAGAGAATTTTGTCAACCTGCATTTCAAGGCAAAGTCTGGATTTTCTGGGGAATCCTAGAAGGCAGGTGGCAGAGCTAATCCTCAACAGACACATCAGGAATTGGCTGGCCCTGGCCATCGGGGCAGGTGGGATTTTCCCTCCTGCACAGCAGGAGGCACAAAACCCTCACCAGCATCCCGCTGCAGGACTCTTCCACAAGAGCAACAAGCTCTGCACCCAGCCCATTCTCATTATTGGTCCCATCCAATCAATTAATTACATTTATTTAGAAAACAAAAGAGCTCCCACAAGCAAAACACTACTTTTCTAAGACTCCCATGTAGAGGAGGAAATTACCCTGAAAGCCAGGTCAACCTCCAAGGCTCTCCATCAGCACAGTGTGAAACCATACACCAGGTAGAAGTGAGTGCAGCTCTTCAGAAGCCCTGCCTTGGTCAGCATCTGCCCCATGACATCCCTCATCCATGTCTGTGCTCAGTGCCTTGGCCAAAACCATCAGCACCTACAGGTCATTCAGTCACAGAGACTTATGTCCTCATTGCTGCAGTGACTGAAGGCTGGGTCAGCTCCTGCATTTGCAGACACTGGCCAAGTTCAACATCTGCCATGCAGCCCCAGGACAGCTGATTTCCACAAAACCCTCACTTACCAGCCTCCCTTTATCTCACTGTGCTGGAGGCTTCCTTCCTACCTTGCTCCTTCCAGGAAACAGACACTCCACCACCAACCCTCCCATGTACAGCGATCATTCCCACACATCTGTGGACATGGATGTGGGGAACCACCTGAAGCTCTCCTGGCATCTCCCAGTCTCACAAGGGTCAGAGGCACATGGCGAGGCCATTCCCACCACCTTTGGAGGCCAGAGAGATGCCTTCATCCTCAAACCAGACTGCTGCCTATGCACAGGTGCAGTACCTGCCCAGCAGAGGGACCAGCTCGTGTCCCCAAGGGACAAAGAGGAAAGCAAAGGGGATGGCTCGGCCCACGAGCACCACCCCGCTCCCAGCGCAATCTTTGGCCCCTGCAACTTCTCCTGCTGCAGCCACCAGAGAGCACTTCTTCCCTTCCCTTTTATCAGCCAGACTCACAGATTGAATGTTATCAATTGACAGCTTTAAAGCTAAGGAATTGTATAAATTAAATACGGTCTGCAGCAAATATACTGAGGAGCTAGAATTTATATACACACTAGATATGGGAGCTCTTAGTTATTACCCACTTAAGGCTATGGCACTGATGAATGGCAAGGCCACCCTATCCCTGAAGGCACTTTTCATTACCCACAGTATAGGAATATTGAGAGTGTGTGTATGTATCCAGCATGACTGCTCATTTCCATAGTTCTCCATCAGGTTTGCATTCAGTTTATAAAATAAAAAATTACTCCGGGGACATATTTCACTCATTCCAGAGCCCTTTCTCTCTCCCTCAGCCTCCATCCGGGCTGCCTCCTTCTTCCTCCTGCCCTGATACTGTAACAATGCCTTTAAATCCGATGGCGCTTATTAAATGAAACAACTTAATTACTATCAATATATAATGTTGTGCACTTCAGCCTCAGCCGAGACATCTGATCCCATTCTGCTCATGACCTTTAATAGCCATCAAATCAAAGTAATTCTGGTCAGCTCTGACACATGGCCAGGTCAGGAAGATGAAGGGACACTAATCTACCCTGTTACCCTGCCCATTGTTTGGTACCTTTTTCAATAGAAGCTAATAACTGGAGAAATGCCAGTTTTCTGTCTAGTTTGGGTTAAAACCTCTGTCGCTGAAAATAAATAATTATGGAACATTCTGAATAGCCCAGGGTTTACATAATTGGTGCCTCTTAGAGCAATATACTCGCCTTTGAAGTTCGCAAGGAGAGGAATTTAGGAATTCAAATCAGCGGCGGTGCTCCTGAGCACGCTCCGCTCTCCACCTTGGAGGGGCCATCGCCGAAGGAGGCTTAATTAAGGGAAGTGAAAACCACTTTCGATTCACCAAGGTAACACAACAAGTGCATTGCTTCCTCTGAATTGAGGGAAAATAGCAGGAATGCTTCCACTCAACAGCAGCTATTCTGCAGGCTGGGATTCAAGTCCTTCAGGAAAAAAAGAAATACCTGTCATAAAATAACTCCACCTAAAGACAACGGGAGCGTTTAGGCTCAAGCATTACTATTTATGCATATTATTTCCCCGGCACCAAACAAAACAAGTTTTCCCATGCCAAAGCAAGGGACACCACCAGAATTGCTAGACACCCTGTCTGGGTGGAACAAATAGCCTGACCTACTGACAGGGCAGCTGGATGCAGCGATATTTTATAGCAGGCTCACGTTGCTAGTGTGCTCGCACCAGGCTGCACTCAGAGCAGCTCCACGCCCCGGAGAACCAACTGCAGCCCAAAAGCATCACAGCAAGGTGGGCACCAGCTGCAAAACCCACAGGTCCCTGCATTTGGGGCAAGGAGATGCAAGTCATGCCTGCCTGCACCAGTCACGGAGGCTGAGCAGAAAGCACCGAAGGATGTTTTTGTTACCTACCCTCTCCTCCAACACCCATTCTTTACCTTAAGCCATCAGTCACGTACCGTAGCAGGTAACAAAAGCCACGGAGATTTATAGGGCATCTCCCAAGCCGAGGGTGCTGCAGCTGGTCCCGGGGTGGGAATACATCATGCCTGCCTCGCTGGGACAAGGCTGAAGGGACAAAGCTGTCCATGGCACAGGGGTGAGTACCCCTCACCATGCCACTGCTGTGGGACAGCTCTGTCCCTCCTGGGCAAGGGAAGCGGGTGGCAGCGGGTACACACTGCCCGTGCATGGGGAATCAGGAGCGATGCCATCACTGCCAGTGGAGTCATTTGGGATGGAGCAGAGGTGGAAATCAATCCTCACCCCAGCACTACTGGAGAAGGAATTCAGGGTTTGGCTGTACGTGCACCAGAATCACTTCACAACCTCTGAATGCATTTATGGTGCAACTGAAGCTCGTAACGATTTTTCCTAAAGGGAAACCTTACCCATCTAGGGTTGATTCTGCATTGTTAGAGTTAACGGGACCTTCGTCACTTTGTAGTGGCTGCAGATGGGCTGGGCAGATCACTCTCTGCAAGAGATCAGCCTCTACACACTTCCTCAATGCTGGCAGCGAGGAAAATCCAATACCTACCTCCAGACACAGAGCCAGTGCAAAATATTCATTACATTGAAAAATAAACATACCAAATCATCTTTCCTCATGAATTCCTATGCAAACATTTTCCCGATTTCCAGCCAGCTGCCCTCTGCAACTAAGCCCACATCTGGTTGCCCGAAGTAGGAAACACCAGCAAGTTCAGATGGCACCAGTCAGCTCCTACAACCTCAGCCACCACATCACAGCCCACGAGTCTTCAATAGACCACTTTGAGATAAATGATCCCTGTTTTATTCAGGGCCAAGCCCCGCTGATACCTAATTTTGCTTCTGTTACCTCATTAATAAGCTACAGACATTCACAACATGCAGCTCTTTATGTCAGTATCGTGGTCATCACACACAGGCACAAGTGCTATTCCTTGTTGTGTTTGGTTTCTTTTAGGTTTTGTTTTTGTTTTACCTCTCCATTGCAGCTGATGCCTGTGCCACCTTTCCAGGGCTGGGCTCAATTAACTCTCAAGTTCTCTCTGCAAGAAGCTGCAGCAGTCAAAAAAGCAAAACACGATCTTTTAACCTGTATTAACATATTCACATGAAAATATTCATTGACAGCTTTATGTAGTGCGGCGATGGCTAAACGTGGGATTTCAAGTACAAAAGTGGCATTTAATAGTTAAGTGTAAAGGTGTACATCACTTACATGTCACAGTTGTTTACAACATATTTGCAACTAAAAACAAACTTACGCATTTAACAAAAAAATTTCACATTGTCAGACTAGCAAAACTGAAAGTAAGTTAAAGTAATTTGACCATGGGCAGGTAAACTCTTTAAAAAATGTTTTAAGTGAGGGATAAAACTGTTTACAAGTTTTTAACTGTGAAATATTTCTTTTCTTTTTGTATCTTGCCAATACCAATAAAGAAACAACATGTATAAATATATATAAACAGACACTTGGCATAAGAACACGTTTCATGAAATATGAGTAATAGAGCAGGAAAATTCAAAGTATATTTCTTCTTTACTGTATTGAAGGGACAGGTTACCGTAAAGAATACGTTATGTGCAGATGGATGAAAACACAAAGTGGATGCAGGATATGTAGGATACGAACAGCATGTTCATTTCCAGGTAGAAATACAAACATTTTGGTTCATTTCAAATCTCACTTACGCTGCACTATTTGGTGTCATTTCATTGACTCCAATGTATTTGGACTTCAGTCCAGCAAAGCACTTAAACACATGCTTAGCTTTAAGCGCACAATAGCCCCCTTGAAGTCAAATTAAGCACATATTTACGTGCTTTGCTGGATCGGGGCCATACTACAGATTTACACAGATGTAAGTGAGCTCAGATGAGCTCAAGCCACAATGTTTGTGTCCAGATTCAAATCCAATTGGCAAATGCTTTCAAAAGCTGGAGGTATTTGGATTAGGGGTTTTGGTCCAAGCCAATCTGTAACTTTAGTACATGAACCCGCATTTCTTGTGCGCCCAGGACTCCCATCGGCATTAGTGGAAGCTTTAGAGGCACGAGAAGTACAAGAGCGAGACCTCTGGGACTAGAGAGCCAATTTACTTAAACCCAAATTATAACATTTTTTAACCTTTAGATTAAACCAAACTCCCACCAGAATTCAGCCCTCGCTCCATTACATTTCTCACCCAGAATCTGGATTTTTTGTTTATCGTATTACTATTGCCTTTGGCTAGCATTCTCTTTATTATATAACATTACCCTAGGAAAAGCTAATGGACACCATCAAATAGCTGTTAATGTAAAACACTTATAAACAAGTGACATTAATGAAACAGCAGAGAGTATAGGAACTCATTTATGCTACATGTGTTAATGTTAGACAAACAGCCATGACTTTGTTGTACGAGCGATGCCCCACTCTGGCCAGTGGTTCGTTCCCATGCTTTTCATCAGCCCAGCAAACAGACACTACATGCTGAGCCCCAGCAGAGCCCACAGACACACAAGAAGTGACACCAGCCCCTGCCACCTCCTGCTGCTTGGAGTAGGAGTGGCTGCAGGTCCCCACGGGCAGGTAGGCACAGCCCCAAAGCACAGCTCTGCAGGTTTCTGCACGCTTTCTGCCCTCCCACCTGCGGCATCAGAGGTGGCAGTCCCTTTCCACACGGAGAAAATAATCTTCAAGTTATCGGGACCAACAACTACAGCCTACATCTCTGCAGCTCTACTGAGCTCCACAGGGTTCTCAGAAGGGTGAGATTGGGCTGCTCTACCACATCCCCTGCCATGGGCTCTGCGAGCTCCCAGCACACCACGAGGAGCCACCAGCTCTCAGGAGATACCCATTCTCTGAGCATCCCCAAAGCCTTCTTAGAGGCAGGGAAGCCCAAAACAGACTGGCTTCTACTTGATGACTGACACCAACCTAAACCTACAGCCACAGGTGACTTCTTTTTTTCCTGTTGTAACATTATTATGCCTTGATGGAAGCACACAGAGCATAGCAGAACCACAGGGCTGGAAGAGGAAACAACAGAGGCACCAGCACTCAAGGTTATGGCAGAAAGTAGAACAAGATGTGGCATCCAGCACCTATCCCCATAGCACTTCAGCTGTGGGTGAGGAGACCACTGGGAACAGAGCAGCTTGTCCCGCACCCAGGCTAATCTCCAGAATCATCTGAAAAGCACAGTAGGGGAAAAAAGCTCTCCTGTTGCTTTTGGATGTTGTAACTAACACTGAAAAAAAAAAAATCAACATCAGCAAACACAACACTAAAGTGAAAAATTTTGAAAAAAAAATATATATATATATATATATATTTTTGTCAAGGATATACAAGCTCATTTCTTGTAGGTTTTACCTGAAGTCCAGGGGAACAGCACGTCATTGACGCTGATGTTGGATGACACCACAAGACACTGTTACAGCACGAGGTCGCACCAAGAAGCGCATCACCATGCCCATGCTGCAGGGAAGGAACCCCCAGCCCTGAGCATGGGGAAACTGAGGCAGCAAAGAGGCAGCTTCACCCGGTGCCAAAGCACCACCAGGCTGCCCTGAGGCTCCTATTGTGCTTGCACCAACCCCAACCCCAACCAGCAGCAGGTGGAAAGCATCAGTAACCCTTCCCAAAAAAGAGGGAGCCACTTCTCCATGGTTGAGTACAGCTGAGCAGGGCCCCTGTGAGGAGGGGAAGCTCAGAAGGGGCAGGAAGCACCTTCCCAATCTCTTTAGCTTTGCACCAAGGAATCTTCTCTCTTCCTACCTATCTCCCACCTAACCCCATCATACCCAAAGTGTACAAACATGGCACAGATTCTCTGAAAACTGGAGAAACCCTGGTGCAAGCCCAGGAAGAAAGCAGCTGGGTGGCCTGGATGCCTGAAAGGCTGCAGAGGACAACATCAGGTGTTGCGCCACCCCTTCTCATTAGCTCACAATTAAAAAAGCAGATGTCCTGCTTTTCCATGGAAAAAAAAAAAAAAAAAAAAAAGTTTAGTTACGGCCTTTCCTCACTTAAACATTCAGGAAGTTAGTAATGATAGAACTGCAGCTTAATCTTTTGCTTCTCTTCAGCTAGCCTCACACATCTTGACAGACTTTTTTTTTAAGACTTTAAGATATTTAAGAAAAAATAATAATAACACCAAGATCAGTGTAGCTGTAATACCAGAAAGATGTCCTAAACCTGGTAAAGGCACTGAGGACTAGAAAACACAGGAGTGACTGATGGGTAGTCTTGATAATTCTGTATATCGGGAAATGGTGTGAGAGATGGATAGATAAAATAACATTGTTATGTAGCCGTGAAAACAGCCTATAAAGATGTTCCCAGAAATTAAAGTCAAGGCTGTCTGGCCGTGATGCTGTGCTCCAAAACAAATGACACTCCTGGAAGAATGCAATCCCCAGGAACATCCAGAGATCCAAAAGGGAGGGGAAGCTCCTTGTTTTAAACAACTGTCAGGATTTTCTCCTCCTGAGTGTTAAGAGATGGGAGCAGCCCCAGACAGAGTGAAGATTGCCCTGCATCTGCTGTCTACTTGCCCTGGCCAGATCCCAGGGCGAGCAGCCAGCAGAGCCCCTCGCTGCCTTCGCACCATCTCCTCTCCATGCGCTTTGGGGCTGCTCCTCCTGCTCCAGCACGCTAAGGAGGAACAAAACCCTCCGAGGCAGCGCTATCTGTGTGGTTTCTGCGGCTGCCAGGCGGCCACATCTGATCGGCCCAGGTTGGGTCTGTCTGCTCCCGCTCCTCTGACAGCCGGGGAAAGGCATCTTGGAGAAGAAAGGGATCTCAAACTCCAAGAGCGAGGGAGTTTGGCTGAAAATCCCAACAGCAAACCATACCTTCTCTTGCTTGTCTCCTGCAGAATACATCTTCAAGCTATTGGCAGATTTGCACACACATAAAATATGTTTCGCTAAAATATTTTCCATGTTTCTGAAGATCTAGATCATTTCTGAAATTGTCTCCTATTCCACACCAACACGCATTCACCAAGTACTCCTATTAACTCAGCGTGATGTCCAAATACAGCAGCAGTGCTTAATATCTGGATGAAGCTGTTTTTCTAGCCTTTCATGTCACTTTTATTTCCTTTCCTTTTTGTTCTCTCCTTAACCTCCCTTTTACTGCCGTTGAATTCCTCGCTTTCCTTCTTGCAGGAGCTCAGCCTTCCAGCCCGCTCCGATGCTGTTCGGCACCGCTGCAGGCTCAGACTTCTCCCTCCTGATATGTCGCTCGGCGGGCAGGGAGCCTAAAGCAACACCGCTCCCTCCAGCCCTCTCAGCCTTCAGCTGGATCTCCCCGACCCACCGAGCATGGCCATTTCTGCTGCTCAGGGGCACGGAGGGAAGGCAGGGAGCCGAGGGCAGGCTCAGCACCTTCATGCATGCTGAGCATCGGGAGGAGGAGGTCAGGATGCGCAGGGATCCCTTTTGCCACGTCAGCTTGCTGAGCTCCTGCATGTGGATGCAATACTGGCGCGGCACTGAGGGGAGGAAACCATCAAGTACAGCATATCCAGGGCCTATTTAGTATTTAAAAAATACCGATCACCTCTTCAACATGCTGTCCTGAATTACTTTAATGTTCCTGCATTAGAAGGTGCAACTGAAGAGGATGTGTCCACCTGCTTTGGCTCGGGGGGGCTGACAGCAGTCCATCAGTCCGTCAGCGTGTCCCATTGTCCATCCACTCCCCGCAGAGCACCTGCCTACCCTCTGGACACTTCTGCCTTATCTCCAGTGCCACCTCTGCTGCCGACGGCAGGGGAGCCCTTTCCCCCCACGGCACCCAGGAGGCTGTTGGAGGAACCCAGTGGGTACCGGCTGTTGTGTGCACAGGTCACCTCAACGCAGTGGGTGAAAGGCATCAAATGCTCTCCTGTTCTCTGCTCCAGCTGTGCCGTGTCACCAGGAGGGACAACTCTCTGAAGAGGAAATTCAACCATCTGGGTGAAAACCCTTTTTTTCTCTATTTTCTGCACCTTTTTTTTTCGTTTCCTGTGGTGTTTTGCCTTTTCTCATTCAAGCTGCATAAGTAGTATTGAGCGCTGATGAGGTTTAAATTCTGTTCAAAACCCCAGAAAGGGCTTTTAAGGTTATATCTGAGTTCTCAGACCAGTTACAGCTGGAAGAAGAAATATCCGTGATTTTGTGTCTAATAAACAAACTGCCAAGGTCATGATGGCATCTTCTGCTGTACCCACAATCACTTCCCTCAACATTTGGACATGTTGCATGTATCAGCAGTACTCCCGCTAAAGTCTGCCCACATTTAACTGTCCTTCTATAAATGATTTCCCAAAGAAAAGTGGGTGTGAATTATTACATTGTGAAATACATTTTTGTTCAAGTTGAACCATGCTGAGTGAAAAATAACCAGTCACACGAGGAGCGAACATAGCGGAGGTTTTCTTAATCCCATCGGAGAGATTCTGGGTAGGATTTGCACACGTGCTTTGGCCAAAAGGCTAAGGGACAAGGGGTTTTAATAGCCCCTGTTTGGGAAGATGAGCTTTAAGAGTGCAAAGATCACCTCACCTGGGTTCTAAATTTCAGATTAGAAATACTTTATCCTTGAAAAAACATGTGTGTCCCTCATCCGTGATGTGGATCAAGCCATGCAGTTGGCATTCAAATGCTCGTACCATTCCTTCCAAGGGCTGTCAGGCCACATGGGCTCAAGGCACAGCATTAAGAACAGAGCTAAGTGCCACCAGCACGCCCTGCCCAGCAATCTGCTCCAAAATCAATCATTTTACGCTGCGGGCAGATCCTGGGAAGCACTGTGGCACCTCTGGGCACAGCGCACAAAGCCCGGGCTTCTAAAGTTTCTCCACATTCACAGAAAATTATATCTAAAGACATTGCACTGCTAACAAAATTGCAATCAGAAGTGAGGAAATTGCTAAATAAAGCCCATTTTACTGCCTGACTTCAAGGAAAGCCATAAAATTATCAGTCTTCTCTTTCCTCAATATATTTTCTTCCCGGTCTGTGATGCTCCGTGGGGTATTTCTCTATGCAAAATCCATGAAGGTTTGGCTCCAAATTATCCCACCATAAAACTGAGCTTATGAAGCCTCTCTTGGAGGTTGTGTGGACCCTTTTTCTTGGCACTGACTTTAAAAGAACCATAATAAGCCTCGCAGGCTTGGGGAACGTTTTGGTTGCTGGCGCACCGCTCACGTCCCCCTGGCTGTGCCGGGGCAGGAAACGTGCTGGCACCACAGCCCCAGGGCTCTGTGGGGCTGGATTATCTGCTGGGTTTGCCCCCTTCCTTCCCCACCGATCTCGGGGCTCTTTGCTTTGAAAGCAAGTGGGTGATGCTGCCGGATCCTCACGGCTTAACGTGGCTTGGTCACCCAAGGCTACAGCCACAGCCAAAAATAATAGGGCCCTCTAAAATAGAGCGAGGGGGGCATTGGAAGGGAAAGGGAGAGGTGTGATGGGATAAAAAATGAAGCACACCCACCGACACGCAAGCAGAAAGCCCAACACTATGTGGCCCTGACTTGGTGGATTCTCCTTACAACATCAGCTTACTGTAAGAACTGAAAGAATCAGGACAAACAAACACCATTTATCTTTTCCTGTTCACAGGTCTTAATTATTGCTGTAAATTACTGTTATCATGATATAGCAACCCCCCCCAAAAAACAGCAAGAGTATAAAGAGGCGCTGTTAGCACAGATACGGCCAATTTATTTTTCTGTGTCGTGTATTCTTAGACCAGTCCCCATGCCAGTCCCTGCAGCCAAAAATACACCAAGAGCCTAAAAAAAGTAAAATAGAAACATCATTTCAGAATCCTTTCAAACAACATGTTTCCTTTCCCTTCATACAGAGCCACGAAGAGAAGGGGAAGGATTAAAACAAAAGTGTCGCTTAATTCCCCACCAAGGTACAAGTGAATAAAGCGCTGTGGAAACATGGCCACAATTAGTTCAAATGGCAGAGGAGTATCAAGAGGGAAAAGTTAATCAGTTCTGTCAAATGCTTGAAATGTTAAATAGTTTTGAAATCAGAAATTTAAGCACATCAAGACATGTTTTAGATGTGTTTGGGTGTTTTCTCTCGGTGGTCAGTGCTTATCTGTCACACACCTGTACGGGATGAAGCACGGGGGCAGTAACAGAGCACACACAGCAGCACATACCTGCAGGTACCAGGTACGTTCAGCAGCAAAAATACCTGGTTAGAAGACACAAATCTGGGCTATTTGGAGAAATGCAGTGCCGGGAACAGGGGTGCTGTCAGGGTGCAGGTCCCCTCCCCAGGCCCCCGTCACAGCCCCGTCCCATGGGATGGCTGAAGGGAGGGGGCACAGTGGGAAACAAGCATGTGGGCTCACCACGGTCCCACCAGCAGCGTTCGTGTTTCATCCTAATGGCTGAAACGGCTCCTAAATGAGGCCAGATTACAGCGCCGACCTAATTCACTTACGCCGATGTAAAGGCAGGTATCTGTTACACCCTCACATCTCGGGGCTCACCGCAGAGCACAGACTGCTGATAAAAACCCTGGAGGAGGAAGGGAGGGGGGGTGACTCTGGCCAGGCCCGCTCCGAAGCCCCAGGGACTCGGTGCGACCTCCACGGGCTCCATCAGTGGGTTTGGGATCGGGCCCACGGCGAGCGCTGAGCCAGCTCGGCTTCCAAAATGCAAAATCCTTTTCCATCGGCTCTGCCAGTTTGGTGTTAATGCGTGTGTGAAGGAGCCGGGGGGGGCGGGGGGAGACTTCTGTTAAATCTAGGAATGATTTCGCCCTTGCTGGAATGTTGACTTGGTGCAAAAAGGCACGGGAAGGGGCAGAAGATATTTCTGGAGCCACCAGCTCCCTGCTGCAGCTCCCCAGCAGCAGGTGGACGTGTCATCCCCATCCCCAGCAGCCCTGCCTCCTCTGCCTTCCATCCAGGAAAAACACCTCAAGGACAAAGCCGAGCCCCCCGATCCCAGTACAACTGGGCTTATCCGTGCTGGGGCCCAGCACCATTCGCCCCCCGCTTTCACCAGCAAGCACCGCTGCCTCCAGACACCCTCCACCTTCCCCTGGCATCCAGCTCCCGCACCGCAGCTGCAGTTCTTGGCTGCCCGAGGCCGGTGCCACATGCGTGTGGCTTTGCAGGGTGCCGGGCTCCGAATTCAGCTGGGGCCCTCGTGGTATAACCAGCTTCAGCAGGGCACGCGCTGCACTCGGATCATCCGACACCGAGCGTTTTCCCACCGCACACAATAAACAGCCGTAATAAATTGCATTATGCAGAATATATTTATGGCTAATTTTTTTAATTTAAGCCACCTGGGAGATTTTGTTAGATTGGCCGATACGGAGCTCTCGGTATCCTGGTAATCTAATGAGAGCTAATAGACAAAATAGGATGATGTTACAGCAGTCTCAGGGCTTTCCATTTTCTGTAGCCCTCTCAGAGATCAGACTGGCAGAACTCATATTTTTTGAAATTTTATACATAATCGGTGATGCAATTGCCAAAAATAACCTCTTCACAGAAGTCTTGCTCCTCTGGTTCGTAGCTCACTGCAGTCCCGAAGCAAAAAGCACTGCTTTGCAAGGGAACACGGCCTGGGGTCGGGGAGCGGGGGCTACAGTCGTGTGGCAGTTTCCATTCTGGGTATTATTTTACAGGCAATTTAAATTTAGTTTAGAGTTTAACCAGGGCTAAGAAGTAGTGCGCACGATCAGACATATGAGCAATTCTTGATGGAAAAAAAAAAAAAAAAAAAAAAAAAAATGTAATTTCTGTACATCTCTTTTCTGTCCAAAAATGTTGCCCTAATATGAGATTTTCTAAACAAGAACTGCCAAAGGGGAATGAGTGTTCCTATTGTACAAATCAAGCCCTACCAGCAGTCTTTCCACCATAAAACTCGCGTGCCCATCACAGATCAGCCAAGGCTTGCAAGAAGACTTGAGCCCATCGCAGACCTGTTGAGCCAGCCCCTCTCCGCCCCGTGCCAGCCCCGTTCGATTCGTGCCACCCATCTGCGCTGGCTGAGGCAGTCCCCACACACAGCCATACCTTCAGCTGCCTCCTTGCCTCCTGTTGTTTCTGGGACTCGGAGGCCATGTGGTACATTTCAGCCTTAACTTCGAATTTCCTTTATTTTGGAGATCAAGCTTTGACATTCCCTCAAGGTGGTGGGGTTTTATGTCGCTGCAGATATCCTAGTTTAAAAGATAATGCTCCCCCGAAACAGACCACGATATTAAAGCCTGAAATGAAACAAATTGTATTTCACTTCTCAGCTCCTTTTGCTGGATTAGCTCACGATTCTTTCTCTTTGTTACATATTTAGCACCAAACACAATATTAATTGCAGGCTAGCTTCCCTCCTCCTACACGGCCCCGTGGCTGCCTTTCCTTGCAAGAGCCCTGGAGAAGGCTTTGCCCGGCTGTAGCCTGGAAGTGCACACAGAAGGGGGGGAGCATAGGGTCTGTGAATGTCAGGCAGGTCCGCTCCATACCCTGGGCATTTTAATTTTCATATTTAAAGCAGCAGTGCAAAGAGGCAGAGTCCTGGCTCCGTGGGTAACAACAGCCACTTCTGAGCACCGCAGAGCATCCTGCAGCAGCACCTCGGGACCCCTTCCCCACATCCTAACCCCATGGGCCCCCTTCCCCTTCCCACCGGGGTGAACCCTCCCTGGGGACTTCTGCTTTCGACCACAGGCACTGGGCACCCCTGAGATGGGGAGCACCCCCTGAGAGCACTGCAGTATGGACGCAAGCAGCAGCAGTGATGGAAAAGAGCAGCGGACTTTGAGCCAGGCATCAATTCTCCGTTGTCTGAGCCGAAGCCTGTGTTTTTTTTTTCTGTTTTTTTTTTTTTTTATGTCCATTTCGTTTTTTAAAGAGCAATTCTGTGAGCCCAGCCTCGAGTCATTGCCTCCGTATGAAAGGCGCTGCCTTAACTAGGTGCACAGGGTATAAAGCCAGGAAGAATGGTCTGCTCTGACCCCCTGCACAACACAGGCTACAGGAATTCCCTAAATTAATTCCTGTTTGGATTAGCTCATATCTTTTTAGAAAAACAGCCAACCTTAATTAAGACAAAGGAATTCCAGTGATGTTGAAATCCACCCAGCTCTCAGTAAATTGTTTTAATGGTTAAATACCTCCACTACTTTAAATATAAACTGTATTTCTAATCTGCATTTGCCCAGTTCTAGCTCTGTCTACTGGATAGTATTACACTTGTATCTGCTAGCTGGAAAAGCTATGTATGATTAAACCTCTTTCTGCTTTTCATGTAGGAACTCACAGCCTTGCCTAACTAAACTAAAATGATGTAAAACTGACTGTATTAAATCATGGCAAAAGAGCTCTGACTTGCTCCAAAAATGACAGCAAACCTAGTTAAATTTTAAACAAACAAATATCCTGAATTCTTAGCTGGAAACCTGAGCGTCTGAGCAGTCCCTTCCAAAGTTGAAGTACATCTGTTTAGAAACTGGTTTACAGCGAGGCAGGGCAATTCCTGTGGACAAGGCTTCATTAGCTGAGATTTATAAAACTCCGGCTGCTTCCCACTGCCCTTTCCTCAGCCACCCTCCAGCGGGCTGGACTGAGCGCCGACGCACCAGGTACCTGTCCTCACAGCACGCCCTGCCTTCATCTCCAGCAACCAGCAGAGAGCCGTGCTCCCCGAGCCGGCCAGAAACGTCTCCTCTGGCCAAACGTCTTTGCTTACACGTGAAGTCAATAAATATTTCACAGCGTGTCCTCCCACCACGGAAGTCCACAATTAATGCGTTTAGGAAGCAGGCCAGGGACCGACGTCCGGGCTCGTGGGTCCCAGCTCTGGGTTCGAGCTCCCTGTAGGCAGCCACAAAAATCCTGAGCCCCTGGGGCTGTAGAGCCATGGGTGCACAGCCTGCAAGCACTCGCGGGAGCCTGGGGATCCCTCTCTAACCCAGCACATGCATTGAGTGCAATTGCAGATATCCAGCGTGTTTACCTGCCTTTTCAGCTGTACATTCGCACACTTATAGGTATCTTTATATAGCTCCATGTAGGCATCCTACATCTTTAGATAGCTCCGTGGCATGAACAGGGAGGTGTGTTGTGAATGCACACGTCTGCACACAAGCACAGCAGGCGCGGGCACACACGCACACACATACACACAAATAACTAGGTGAATAGGTGAATATGAACACTAATAGCCATTTATGGCAACAACAATGAAAGCTGTCCCTGGAGCCTGCCTATGGTACGGCAGCCAAAATGATTGAGTACGTCCAGGGCACCGCCGCAGCAATGGCACTCACGTGGGCCTCCTTTTGGAAATGATTAATATTTAACCGGCTTTGTGAACCTGGCTTTGTTTTTGGGAGCGATTAGATAGCGCGGGGCGGGAGGTGTCCGAGCGGCTCCCACTCGTGCTTCGTGAGGAGCAGACAGAAAGGGATCGGGGGAGATATGGGGCCGCAGACAGAGCCCCTCGGCCCCGTTCGTGTGTGCTGGGGGGGGGGGAAAGGGGGGTGAAAAAGCAGCCCGAGAGGCCGGTGTAATAGGATGCTGCAGCTTTTCTGCAAGAGGTGAAATAATTTTAAACACAGACACACAATGAGTTTATTTATTTAGAAAGTTGTTAAATAGAGTCTGGGAATTCAAATATTCAATGTTGACATTGTGCAGGGCTGGCGGGGAGCCAGCCCCGGCGCTCCGGGGGGACCCAATGGCCGCGGCGCCCAGGCCCTCGCCCCTCCCAGCCCACGGACGAGGTAAAAGCCATTAGTTATACCCACAAGCAATAGCTGAATCCGAGTCAAATAATGTTGCCTCAGCCAGCCAACTTCAAAGGCGTGTAAGTGTGTTTGGCTTTTTAGTGCTGGAACTGCAGCAATATGTCACACTTTTGAAAGAGTTTTGTAAACAGTTCCTTCCCCTTTGTAGAAACATTTCTTAAGTTTCTTGTACCCCGTGTAAACAGCGCTAATTAACAAGGGTTACATTTTTCATTTACAAGCAGGGCCGCATTAATGACGAGCTCGCTCCTCGGACCCTCCTTTCCCTTTGTGTCCTGCCCCTGCCCCTCACCGTGGCCGAACGGTGCAGCGGGGGGCAGCTGGAGGCAGACGGGGGGCAGACGGGGGGCACTGGGGGGCAGCTGGGGGCAGCAGGCAGCAGTGGCTGCCCAGGGGCAGGCGGCAGTGCCAGATGTGGTGGTGGCGGCTACTGGGGGGGAAAAGAGGGGGTGGGCAGGGAGAGAGGGAGATGGAAAAATGGGGGGAGAAGGGAGGGAGAGAAGGGGAGGGAAAGGAGAGACTGGGTGAGGGAGTGGGAGGGAGAGAGGGAAGGAAAGAGGAAGGATGGAAAGAAAAAGGGAAGGAGGGAAGAAGGAAAGAAGCAAGGAAGGAAAAGGAAGGAAGGGAAAAAAAAAAAGAGAAAGAAAGAAAAGGAAAGAAAGGAAAAAAAAAAAAGAGAAAGAAAGAAAAGGAAAGAAAGAAAGAAAGAAAGAAAGAAAGAAAGAAAGAAAGAAAGAAAGAAAGAAAAAGAAGAATTAAAAAAAAAAAAAAGAAGAAGAAGAAGAAGAAGAGGAAGAAGAAGAGGAAAGAGAAAAAGAGAAAAAATTAAGGGCAAATAAATAAAAGGGGGAAAATGAGGAGGGAAAGTAAGAAAGGAAGCAAGGGGCGAGGAAAGCCCCCCGCCCGCTCTGCACCCTGCCAAGGGTTAACGCAGCGCCTCGGGACGATGTGCCCGGCATGTAATGCGGTTGTCTCGGCCGGCCCCGGAGCCTCCCTCTCGTGCCTGCGGCCGCCGCGCAGAAGCCACCCGGGGACAGCGCCGCGCCGGGATGGTGCCGGACCGGGCCGGGCCGGGCCGAGCCGGGACAAGCCGAGCCGGGTCAAGCCGAGCCGAGCCGAGCCGAGCCGAGCCAGGTCGAGCCGTGACGACTGCACGGCGCCGGCTGCGGTACAGGCACGGGTAAAAGCACGGGCGAGCGAAGAGCCCCGCTGCGAAGGCTGGGAGCCCGGGCACGGCAAACGTTTCCCTGCTCGAAAACAAATTCCCGGTCCGAGTCTTAAACAGGCAAATAAACTTGCCGGTTCTGTTTTTCAATCGGAGCTTTTTAAGTACTAGGCTGAGGCAAATTACAGGCGCAGGAAAAGCTGCTGAAACTTAGGAAAGTGTTATTTTACTATCTCAGATGGTTAGGGGGATCTGGATCTACCTTGGCCGCACTAAATTGCCTGTAAAAAAGTGGTGATAAAGTGTAAAAGTAACAAGTGCCTCCTTCTTCACGTGTGTTCCCCTAAGCTGATCACCTTCTGCCTCTTTATGAGGCTACCGGGGGGCCGGGGGCTGCCCCGGGCCGGCTGCAGGGCTGCGGGCTTGTGGCGGCCGGGGCTGGGGAGGGGGTTATTCGGGGATAAGGGATCCCCGGGGGGGGGCACAACTCCCCCAGGACCGGCACAAAAAGGCTGCCCGGGCCCCGGGGGCTGCCCGGTGCTGCGCGGCCCGCGGGGGACCGCGCAGGTGCAGCGCGGCTGCGGATGGCCGGCCCCGCATCTCCTGGGCTGGACCCGCAACCCTAGGGCAGGATCCGTATCCCCAGGGTCAGATCCGTACCCCCATGGCCAGACCTGCACCCCCAGGGTCGGATTCACACCCCCAGGGCCGGCCCCGCACCCCCGCACCCGGCCCCGCAAGCGCGGCAACGAGGAGGGCTTCAGCTCCCTTTTTTCCCCTATTATTAAACCCGGGCTTTAAAAAAAAAAAAAAAAATCACTAGTTATTCCCTACTAGTTATTCCTCTACTAGTTATTCCTCTTTTTGTTTCTTCTAATTATTTTTTTTATTTATAGTTTGGGCGCACGGTAAGGGGGGGACACCTCCAAACTGGTTTTTAGCAGTTTTACACCGAGGCCGAGCAAATGTTCGCGGCAGGTACCCGCCTGTAACGACGAGGGAAAAGCTTTCCTGAGCGTTAGCGGCAGCCACACAATCGGGGCGATTTTTATTTGCTGCACACACCAAAAAAAGTAAAAGTGAAATAATGCAAGGGGCGCGCTGGATCCCGATCCCTGCCGCTTTTCCACGTAAGAGGGTGAAGGCTACGAAATGTTTGGCGGTCCCAGCCCCGAAAGAAAGCACCGAAAAGATGCAAACTTTTCCGACGACATCGCAGGGGTCGCCACCGACCACTTGCAGTGAAACCGAGCCGCAATTCGGAGGAAAAAAAAAAAAAAAAAAAAAGAGCGAGCCTTTCTCAAAACACCCAAATCCCGGCTTTTTAAACCCGATTTCCTTTAGGAGCGGATTGCAGCCGGAGGATTAGTTAATGCAGCCGCGGACACGGTGCTAGCCCCGGAGCACGGACCGCGAGCTGGGCACCGAGCAGCATTTTTGTTTGCAAACTGTGTGCGCCGGCTTCCCCGCTCGAAAACCACCTAATCAAAGGCAGGTTGCTGCTGGTATTGTTAAGGTTCACGGCAAAGCTGGGGATGATGCGGAGAGATCTTTCGCTTCCCCTTTTCCACGCTCCTCTATTTTTTTTCCCCCCTTCACAAATAAAGAGTAAATAAGCATCTGCTTTTTACGTCATGCAACTTATGCAACATTTCATCTGACTTTCTTTTTCTTTCTTTCTTTCTTTTTTTTTTTTTTTGCCTGCCCTTTTTTTTTTTTTCACTCGGGAATGTGGGTTGCCAGCGACATGGATATCAAATGAAACTTGCCCAGATGTGTCAGGGAAAATAAAGACATCAGCTGCTTTCAAAATAGGACGCGAAAGCTGGCGGAGTTTGGTTGTTGATTCTCTCTTTTTTTAAAAAATAAAATAAAAACACTGCTGTAGTAAAAAGCAAAGATCTCTATCAGAAAGGAGAAACAGATGGAGGGAGCGTAGGACAAATAATTAAATAAGTCGGCGGTTGCGTGTGGACGGCCGAGCCCTCGCCCCGCGGAGCAGAGACCTCGGGACGGCCAAAGCGTATAAAAAACCGCTGGAGAGGCTCCCGAAATCCCGGCGTTTCGCTCCCCTTTTCCGCGGCTGCCTCCAGCCTCTCCCCCCGCCCCCCGCCGCCGCCCCCCCCCCCCCCAGCTCCGCGCAACCTCCGCGCAACCTCGGCGCAACCTCGGCGCAGCCTCCCCACGCGTGCCGCGCTCCCACGCCACCCCCCCCCGCTCGGTGGGGTCGGCCCCGAGACCCGCGGATAAAGGGGCTGGAAGGGTTCCTTTTGGGGTGGGGGCACAAGCAGAGGGAAGGGAGGGCCGGCCACGGGAGCTGCGGGGCCCCTCGATGCGCGCACGCACACGCACCCCCACCCGCGGCCCCCAGCCCTGCGCGCAGCCCACAGCGCCCACTATAGGGCCCGCAGCCTCCCGCACGGGGCCCCGCCCCCCCCGCGCGGGCCCCGGGCCCCCCCGGCCCCCCCGCGGCCCCCCCCCCCCCCCCCCCCCCCCCGCCGCCGAGCCGAGCCGAGCCGAGCCGGGCCGGGGGATGCTGCAGGTTGCCGGCCAAGCTCCTCGCCGCATCAGCCCCGTCTGTGCAACATGGCAGAGAGCGAGGGTGGAAAGCCAAGAGAAAGGGGGATTGCACCTACTTGCGGCCAGCTTCCTCGCCCTGCCTTTGGATCGCATGCTGCCAGTCCCGCGGCCGATGCTGCCGGGGGGGTGGGGGGGCTTTTTTTTTTTTTTTCCTCTCTTTTTCCTCCTTTCTTTCGCTCCCCCTCTCTCCTCTCCCTCTCCCGCACACACACGCTCTCCCTTTCTCGCAAACCCGGCTCGCTATCTCTCCAGCATTGTCAGTTTGGACACCTTCGCACATGCGCACGGGCGGCTCCCCCCCGCTCTTCAACATTTCAGCGCCGCCAAAAAAAAGTTTGCAGCGATCCATCACCGCCGGGGGGGACCCTGACAGCCGCCACCGGGGCCGGCCCGGGCCGGGCAGCCGCCGCCGGAGGGCTCCGAGCCGGCAGCTCCGCGCCCCAGCCGGGGCAGGGGCCGGGGCTGGAAGAAACGACATTTTTTTTCATTTTTTTAATTTTTCCTCTCTCTCTTTTTTTTTTTTTTTTTTTCGCTTATTAACGCCGTTCCGGCGTCCGTGCCCTAGTTTAAGTTTATTTTCACCCGGATCGTGGAACCCCGCGGATACACGGGTGGGCAGAGATAACGCGACGGTGGGTTTTATTGTGTGCGTATCGCTACGCTGCGCGCTCGCCCAGCGCGGACACTTTCCCCACCTTGAACCCGGCTCAGCCACCGCCAGATGGGCAGAAAAAAAGCGCTTTTAAAACAGAAACACCGAGCGCTCTAATCTGTTTTAATTACAGGCTTTGCCAATCAAAGAGGGAGCGCGCTGAAATTGGGAACTCCTTTAGGGGATGGCTGTGTCCGAGGTATGAATCAATCCCAACTACATATAGATTTTCCCCCGGTACAACCTCCTTGCATTAAACAGTTTTGTTCAATACCTTCCCTGCGCTATTTATGTTCCCATTAATATCTGTTGCAAATCCTGCCAGACACCATAAAAGAAAATTACAATCTTTCAGACTCGGTGCTGCGCCAGTACATACACGCTGCACAACTTTTTGTTTTAATAAAATCCTCAACATCGCCCCTTCCCCTTCCCCCCCCCCCCAACCCCCCGGGCGGCGGGGGGGGGGATCGCCCCCCCCCCCCCCCCACGGGCCAGGACCCCCGCACCCCACCCGTGCCCCCCCGGACCCATGCGGGGTGGGGGTCCCCCTTCTCCCGCACCGCTCCCCAAAGGGCTGGAACTCGCCCTGCCGAGCTGTCCTTGATGCCAGGCGTTATTTGGGATTTGTGATTGGGATGATGATGATGATTATTATTATTATTATTTATTTTGGGGGGGCAGCTCCCAGCCCTGCAGCCCTTGCCCGCCCCAGGGGGATGCTCGGGGCCGGGCTGCGGGGCTGCCCTCGACCCTCTCCGCCTCCAGCCCCTCCAGGCAGCGCCCCCCGAAGAGGGGCTGCCCAGGGGTGACCCCAAAACACCTCCAGGACGGACCCACGCAGCCACCGCGTCTGGAAAAAGCAAAACCCCTCGTGGGGGGGCTTGGCAAAACTCCCCCCTTCCCCTAGCCCCTTTCCCCCTCTTTCAGCGGGGACCCCCGCAAAGCACCCACGAAGCCCCCTCGAAGCCCCTAGCCCCTCCCGGGGGCCAGCCCCAAGCCCTGCGCCCTCCTCCTCGCCTGCCGCTCCCCTGCCCACCCGCGGGGACGACACGCGTGGGAGCGCAGATGCGGCGTTCCCGGGGCGGGCAGCCCTCACCCCCCCTCTCCCTCTTGTCACCGCCACCTGCCCTTCATCCCGGCGGCCTCGGGAGCCCGGCAGGTGCCTCGCCACCCTCCGGGACCCCCCCCCCTCGCCATCCCGGGCCGCCTCCCGGCCGCCCCCCGCCGCCCGCCCGCCTTCCCCGCCGCCCCCGGGGTCGACAGCCGCAGGCTCCCCACGCTCGGTCCCGTCCCCGCGTGTTCGCGACGACCCCCCCGGGAAATCCGTTTCGTTCCCGATGGGGGGAGGCTCGGCCTCGCCGCCAGCCTCCGCCGCCTCCCGCACGGCCGGCGGCGGGGACGAGCGCTTGTTTGCAGCGGGTCCACGGCCACGAGGAAATATTTATTGGGGGGTGAGGGGGTGGGCGATGGTTTTCTCGTACACGCCGGGAGAGCACAAGCACCCTCTCGCACATTCCCCGTAACAGGAAATTTTCTCTTCCTTCCATGACAATTGAACGAGCCCCACAGCCCTACTTGGAGAAAAGTTGGAATTCTTCATCGAGGTATTTTGCTGGGCTATTGTCTTTGTGCAGTGAACTTTACGTCGTGCTATTCAGTCGCAATCTATATTCTCCCAGCTACCAGTAAGATTAATTTAATCATTGTAATGCAATTATTAATACTGTTTACCCAACGCTTGATTTCAGGTTCGCTGTTAAGAAATTAAGCTCCTCGCTGGGCGACCGAAAAAAAGCAACGCAGGGATTTCCAGCCCACGTTGAAATGAAACAGCCCTCTTTATTTAGTCTCAGAACTCCAGCTTTCAGCCATGGGCTCAATTAGGCAAAATGGAAACAATTTTCATTCATTGCAATAACTCACTGTTCTGCTGATCACTTTCAAAATATACACTTTATTATTATACGCTGACCTCGGTGCCGCCGAGTGGCAAGGCTAGAAAGAGGCAGAGGGATCTCTCCAGCCCCCTTGGGCTGTAATTATTAGAAATTAATTGGGTTCAGGACCCCGGGTAGCACGGGTAAATTAATAGCTTGTCTGGTTGTTTAAAGCCGGCCCCCAGCCCCCGGCCGAGCCGGGGAGGGGGCTCCCAGAGCCGGACCCCGCCGGGCGAGCGCCTCCGGCTCCCCCGCCGGCTTTCGGGGAGCTATGGAGGGGTTAAAATCCAACCTAAAGATCCTGTGTACTTGGAGCTGTCGTGCGGGGAGTAAAAGTGAAAAGGGAGCCTTAGGCAAAAGGAAATTACTGCAAGCCCGCGTGACCTTTCCGAGAGGTAATCAATCAAGTGATCAACAGGGATATTTATCATTGCTAGATGGGGCTACTTTACAAATGCACGGGGGGTGGGGGGGGCACGCACGCACACACACAAAAGTTTGGATAAAGCCGGTGAGTCTGAAGACAAATACGGAGGCTTTAATCGCTGGGAAGCTTGCAAATTTTCCTTTCCGAGCTCCCAGAAGGTAAGGGAGAGAGAAAACGGCTCCGAAGTTTCCCAGTAGAAAATGCCTCCTGTGCTAGGTGGTCACATGGAAGCTGTCCGCTCTGCTCGGCGGTCCTGGGAAAGGCTGGGAACGACAGATGTGATTAAAAAAAAAATAGGTCCAAATACGAGGGAAAATAATAGAGAGAGATGGAAGCTCTGATAGCCGGGCTCGGTGTTTGTTTTCATGTAATGTGTTTTTATTTGCTGGCTCGAGCTCGGAGGCTGCGGAGCCCGGTCCTGGCTGCCTCTGCTCCCTGAAACGGTTAACTCGGAAACCAACCCAACCCAACCCAAACCCCAAAACCCGTGCCCCCTGTTAGACGAAATCAGCGATCTGCTTCAATTAAACTTGCTCTCCGTAGCATAAAGCATCCACCGCGACGCAGGCAATGAAACCCAGCAATAAAAGCGCTTGCATTTTCTGCACAGTTTCCCTCTCCCTTGTAAAACATGCCTTCGAGTAAGCCCCAGACATTTCATCTTGCGCCCTACAACTTACCGGCTCCCTTCCCAAACCCCCAAAGACCTCTTTTTCTCTTTTTCCCCCCAATTTTACTCCTGAACTAAACTCTCCTCGGTGCCCTCCCGGTGCAGGGACCCCGATCCCGACCCCCCCCACCCCACCCCCCGGACCCCCAGCACCGCGGAGAAGGGCGCAAAGCAGCCGCCGGGGCTGCGCCTCTCGCTGCGCCCTGCGCGCAAATCGCCGCCCCCGCGGCCGGGCTCGCCCCGCGCAACGCTGCGCGCCTCCTGCGCGGTCTGCGGCGCCCCCGCGCGGCCTCGGCGCGGCACTGCAGGGCTCGGGGGGACCGGGGGGGGACACACCGAGGCTGCCCCCAGCATCCCGCGGAGATGTCCGCGGGCACGGCTTTCTCCCGTGCCCGGCAGAAGGGGTGCCGCCCCCGGGGGAAGGAGGGAAGGAGGTCGCGGGTTGGGGGCTGAGCAGGGGGTGGCGGTGAGGTCGCCGCCGGGGATGATTCCCCGTGGAAATGGTGCGGGGTGCAGGGTGAGGTGCATCGCCTTTCTGCCCGTGGGGGCTTGGGTTTCTGCAGCATTGGGACTGAAGGAAGAAGGGAGAGAGGTCGGCAGCTGGATGGAAAGAGCAGGACAGAGCACAAAAGAAGTAAATTTCACCTTCTGCCTCATTGCAGATCTCCTGGGCTCCTTCCCGTGGGACTTGCAGCCTCCTGTAACCAGAGGGAGGCTTCACAAGACCCCAGGGCACCACAAGGCACCACAGCAGCGTGCTGCAGAGGTCTGAAATGCACATTTAACATTTTTCAGGGAAATCCTCAAAGCCTTCGGAGAGGCCTTGTAGAGGCACAAACATCTCCACCAGTGGGGAACCCATCCAGCAAAACCCCCAGCCCCACGAGGAGAAGGCAGGGCAGGGATATCCCAGGACATCCAGCAGGACTCCTGCATCCCCCGGGTGCCAACATAACATTTATTTACCAGTTCACCAAAAAGAGGTACAACCAATGCCTCAAGCCAAGCTTCTTTCCAAGAATTAGAGCACCACATGGCCAAAAAAGTCGTCTTCATATCCGCAGGAGGTGACCCCCAGTCTGCCCGCTCCTAAAGGAGCTGCAACAGGAAAAACTAACAGGGAGGAGGGGTGAAGTAATTACGGGCCACTAGAGAGAAAACAAACATGTTCTGAACGTAGACAAAACACTGAGCAGAGAGGAATTAATAGTGTGACAAATCAAAAGGGAAAAATGCCAGCAGAGATCAGCCGAAAGTGAACATCCTATTAAAAGCGAAAATTGAAATAATCAAAATCGCGGAGAAAGACAGAAAGGGGAAGGGATTTGAAAAGCAATCCCAAGTAAAAATAAAGGAAGGAGGTGAGCTCTACCTCAGTGCTCAGCAATGGTCACAGGGCAAAAATAAATAATAGAAATAAAAAGGCAGCCCCAGCGTGCAGGTAGGTGACTTGGCACAGGGGCTGATTACACCAAGGGGGCCAGGCTGGCTCCCACTAAGCACAGTGGCGTGGACAGGGTCAGAAAATCCCTACAGAAGCAGAGAAGGCTGTTCTGGGGCCTCCCGGGTGGCTCTGCAGAAGGAAGGGGCTGTGGGTGGGGGGATGTGGGCTTGGGGAGCTGCGGTCCCCTCTAGGCAATGCTCACAGGGGAAACGGAGCAACAAGCAGCTAGAAGCTCCAGCGGGGCTCTGCCGTCCCCCAAATCATGATTTCTTTCACCAGAGCCCTGTGCAGAAGCAGGCCTACCCCATACCAGGGAGGGTTTGGTTATCTGGCTGCTTGAACAAAACAACACGACTAAATGTAAGGGGGGAAACATAACAGGGCAACAGCAGAAAGGCCCTTGGCTGGCAACGCTGGAGTAAACGAAATTTTTGAGTCAAAAATAAGATCATTTTGTGTCAGCGAGAACAGGACCCCGACCCAGGATTGTCAGCGAGATCCCAGTTTCTCTTTGCTGGTCCTTCAGCTGCTTTTCTTCGGAGCCGTACTGCCAGCAAAGCGCGGGCTTCTTCCCGCCTCTCTGCAGGAACCACAAAGACAGGTTAACACATCAGCCTTTATAAAATCCACAAACCCATTTTTCCCTCTAAAGCATAAGGAACACATTCATATTTCACTCCCATTTCTCTCCAGTCCGAAAGCACAGGGTCGGAATTAATGAGTAAAGTATTTGTGTGACGTTTTATATTGTATTGGCATTTATATAGTGCTTTTCACAGGCTTCATGTCAAAACCCTTTACAGGGCAATAAATCATATACCTTTCCTGATGAAATTGTATGTAGGCAATTGGGCACCTATCCTGCCCTCAGCAAGGTCCCGCGCGCGAGACGCGGGGAGTGTGATGAAACCTGCAGAAGGGTGTCTGAAAAAATGGATGGAGGTCAGACCTTCCCCCCTCAATATCCTGCAACACGGTAAAAAGTCTTCAGAGCCCACTTGAACAGCCACAGGAAAGACCTAACCTTAACACGACGGAGCTGCTCTTACAGCCCGGATTACTCAACATGCAAATTGAATTGAGGGTCTTACGCTTAACCCATTTTTTTATTTTTTTTTTTTGCCTCTGAATTTAAACAAGATGTCCATTTCCAATGGATATAGGGATATTTAAATTGAGTTTGTTTCTGAAAGCAGTGGTTACTCCCAAGAATGAAGCCAAGAACCAAATTTTGGATCTGTTGGCACTCACAGATATTTCTCTTAATACAAAATTTGAGATGAGACAGTGCACCTCTGCACGGCTGTCGTTGGCTTCTTTACTTGCCGTTTTTTGGCTAATGAAGAGTAATGAAGTTCTGACAACAGCATGCCTGATTAGACTGAATTTTACTTGTTTATTCGCATTCCTGCACTGTTACCAAAACAACTTCTAGGAGGGAAAAATAATAAAAAAATACCAAAATACCAAAAAAAAAAAAAAAAAAAAAAGGAAAAAAAGAGAAAAAAAAAAAAAAAAAAGTCATTTAAAGACTTTTATGGAAAGATGGCAGGGAAGATGGTAAGGACAAGCCATAGGTCTGCTCTGTTGTCCTGCTGGGGAATCACAGTGCTGGGGCCAAAGGGCATTTTGCAGAGCATCCCTCCTGGCAGACCCCACCATGGAGATGCAGTTGCCTTGGGATTGCAGAAGGCAATGGCTGAGAAGCAAATAGAAATTCTTTGCAGTAGCTCAACACGATTTTAAAACCACTTTTCCACCTCCCCTATCTGTAACACTACAACTGATAACATTCTGCGCATACCGGCTGAGCGTTAAGATGCATTAGAAACCAGCTTGGTTATGATTTATCAGCCGGAAGAACTGTTGGAATAATCTCTGAGCATGAAAGAATACAAAAAAAAAAAAAAAATGACTGTTCCCTACCAGTCGTTTAGATTACCTAATCTGAAGTCAAAGTGACTCAGAAGTAAAACAAAAGCTCCCAGGTAAGAGCCCATCGCCAAAACCCAACAACTTCCACGGGCTGCGTGAGGAGCCGCCCCATCTTATCTCTCGATCCCGTGTGGGTACCCAACTTATTAGCAGCTTGAAGAATGATCTGTAAATAATACACACGCATAGACCTCACTGAGACAGATGACAATGGTAATTAAAATGGTCTTTGCAGCGGGAAACACTATCGGCATCAACAGTTGGAGCTGAATTTTTAGAGTAACCAACACGTTAGAGCCTGTAAAACCTTTTCTGTCTGGCAGTAATACGCTCAAAGATTAAATTAGACTAAATGTTTGTTACAACAAACGGATTTATGTTAGCATTCAGGATTATGCTCCCAGTCAGTGTTTATTATGCTTTTGGTCATATTTATTCTAGAGGTCTCATTTTCCTACTTCCATAATTTTTTGATCAGTTTTGTTTAAACTGGAAGCCTTTTACTTTTCACTTTAGAAATTACAATTTCTTCTTAAAAACTCTAACAGGTTACAGTATCTGGAATAAGTACTAAGGTTACTTGTTTGGTAGCATAAATTACTATCTAATCTACCCCATCTGAATATTTCTAAGGTACCTGTTCCTGCGGTATCGAGGTACTGGATCTCTGAGAGCATGTGATCTTTGAGTTTACGTTGGACCTCCGATAATATTTTTTAATTAAACCTTTTATTTGATGCCTGCTGTAGCTAACATGCAAATAGCATCACATAAAGAATAAAAGAGAACAGGGAAGAGAGAACAGTGCCTAGGTGTAGCATGTTTATTGCAATAAAACATAAAACACAATCGTCCGTTCCCTGCTGAATTAAAATTATCAGCTTCAAAGTCTGAGTAAGAGTTGGTCAGGGAAAAAAAAAAAAAAAAAAAAAAAAAAAAAAAAAAAAAAACTTTCAATTTATTAACATTAAACTCGAAATTAAAAAGTTTGTCAGAGGTAAATTTGAGGTACTCACACAAATAATTCAGAAAACATATGACTTTTTAGCTTGCTTTGCTGTCCAGTTCCCAGCAAATATTCTGCTCTGTTGCAACCCTTCACTAGGACTTTCAAGACTTCCATAGTGGCTGAGCTCAACCACGTTCTTTCTTTGCCTTTGTTCTCTTCGAAAAGTGTTTTAAAATTATTTTTTACATGGTATTCATTAATATGAAAGCATAAATGCATGGAAAATTACTGTATTGGTATTTGATTCCATAGCTGTTTCTACGAGGCATGAGGAAGGAAGAAAGCATTAGAGCACTGTTGCTTCAGTTTGTTGAGGCTTCTGTGAAAACGTGTATTGACCAATGCATCATATTATATATTATATAAATACATACAGGGCATTTACAGACACCTGCAGCTGGCAGGAGACGAGCGTGCTCCATTCCTTCCCTATCCCATAGGAATCACTCGTGTGTCACAGTCTGCTGCATCTGTTTGGGAGATAAGCACCGACAGCCTTGCTCAGCCCTTTCTGCTGGCTGAGGGTTCCCCAAAGGCTGGGGGTCACCACCTCCACCACACTTAAACCCAATGTACGCTGAAGTCCCGCTGTTCTAGAGCCATCAAGTACAGCATCCTGATACTGTGACTACTGAGTAATCTTTTCAAAAGGTCTTTGGGAAAATGTCCACAATATTCCCATTTGCTGCTCCATATTGTTGTTTTTTTTTTTCATTTGCACTCATCGCCCTAATCTGAGCACATTTTAATAGCACACATCTGTTTGACTGTTTCTTCTCCAGCATTTCCCCCTGAGGGGGATGCTTACACGGTGCAGTGATTTGTAAGGTTTCCTTTGCCTTTGACGGACTCCAACCAGAAGCTCAGCACCGTGAGCTCAGCACCGTGAGCTCTCTGGCAGCCCTGCAGGAGCATCCCTGTGGTACCTGCTGCCGGGAGGAGGGCAGAGAATGGCATCTCACACTTGTTGCCGGTCTGCCTCTTTCTTCAGCTTTTCCTACAGCAACAAAAGAGCTCGTAAGAGCCCAGCTCATCTGGACACAGCAGCTGGGGAAGTGCTGGTGAGGCGCTGCCAAGCCCTGGAGCTGCTGCAGCCCCAGCTCAGAGCCCCACAGAGGGCACAGCACTGCTCTGCTCCCATCTTGTGCTCAGTGAGAGCAACCAACCTCCACACCAGGGCACCTGCCTGAAGGAAGAATGATAAAGCCCCATAGAAAAGGCAGGAAAGCAAAGATCTGGTTTTCTCCTTCCTCGCATTTCCTAAGGTACCTGTGGTTTAGCCTTTTGGTTTTCGTTGCTCAGGGAAGTTCCTTAAGCCTATTTCACAGCAGGCTGTAAGGATGAGAGCTCGTCCATCAAGAGCAAAACCTCAGATGCATGCAAATTTCATGTCAGAGTGCTGAGGTACAAAGAAGAGAAATAATTTTTCCCATCCCGGAAATCATTTTGAAATTTCAGAAGTTTTCCCAAATGCAGCAAGACGCAGTTAGAAGTGGGTTCTGTTCATTGCTTTTGGTTTGTTTGTTTTGTTTTTACGGAATTACAGGAAAAGGAAAAGAGCACTCCAATAAAACTAGAACCCAGAAGTAGGGCTCTCCAGGATCATGAAGATTTGGGGGTTCAGTTCTTCTCACAGGCGCGCAGGGTTAGGACACGCTCCCTCTCAGTTCTAGCCTGAAAACTAACTTTTTATTACAGAAGTTTCACTGAAGCTGGCATGTTCCCACCAAATGCTTCAGTGGTGAGAAATAAAGAGTTCCCGAGTGTAAAGCACTGCCAAAAAAAGTCCCGATCATTTCTAGCCAGTGAGCAAGCAAATGTCTTACTTTACATCAGGAGAGAGGGATCTCTGTGTCCCAGCGGTGCTGTAAGCACATGCCTCAGCTTACCCCAGCTATTTGCTTCTGCCTCCACTCAGTTAGGTGCTGAAAATAACGGGGGGTCATTTCCAGACATATTTGCAGTTTGTAATGTAAATGCTTATATAAAAATAAATAACTAAATAAAAACATGAATAAAGGACACACAAAGCCACCGTGACCTTTAACCTATCCTGTCACAGTGATTCCTATTTTTTTCTCACATATATATACATACATGTGTGTGTGCGTATACACATACACACCCGCTCATGATGTGAGAAGAGATTTTAGAAATAAATCTCTCTCAGATATTTACTCCTCAAGCCCATATGATTTTTTAAAAGGGAGGTGGGATCCAGGGTAAGGTGCAAAGATCACTTCTGAGATCCTGAGGCTGATCAATATCAGCCGAGCTCGTTTTAAGCCAGCGCAGCTGGGTATTTTGGGGAGGGTATTATTTCCTTGTCCAAACTTCGAGGAGTGGCTGTCGGAGGAGCCAAGGGTGCGGAGCCAGCTCCTCCAGCGCCCACCGCTGCCGTTGGCCAGTTGTGAATGCTGGGTGCAGCTGGGGACTTGGTGCTACTCCTTATTAGACTCAACCCACAAAAACTGCAGCGCTCTGCAGCTGGAACACACAGCCAACCCATGCTAACCCTGTCTCTTTCCAAATGCCTTTGGTTTCTGAAACAGGCACCGCTGCACCTGCCGTCGATATCCCCGACAAGGCAGGTACCAGCGGATAGAACAGCCCCGTGCCACAGGCCAGAGAGCACCTCCTCTGCCTGCTCCCTGAGAACACAAGAGCAAAAGAAGTCCCCCTTCCTCCTTGAAGAAGAGCTCGTGTGTCCAACACAAACTTGCAAGAACTCCATCCCTTCATATAATTTTTAATTAATTCTCTCTTAATTCTCAGACAGCAGTCTGAGAAGCCGCAGCATTATATATATATATATCTCCTTATGTTTCACTGTTTACATTGTGTTATTCTCTGGCTATTTCCCAACCTTATTCATTCACCCTGGAGATCAATTTGTACACCAAAATAAAGTATGATCTTATCTTTGCGCCGCACAGAAAAGCGAAACAAAATTTCTCACGGGAGGCAGGGGTTAAGGCACGGGACTGGGTGTCGGAGAAGTGCTGTTCTATTCTTGGCTCTACCACTCACTTGCTGTGGGAGCTTGTGGAGCAAGATATAGAGCAGGAATGGAGACCGTAGCCAATAAATTCCTCCCCTGCAACTTTTCCTCTTTCATTATGCATGAGAGTGAGCATTTCCAGCGTTCGAGCATAGATCTGAAAGCTGAGGAAACGCCACTCGACCGAAATACAGAACCAGCAGAAAAAGAAAATGAGTGGAAAACATCAATTACAAAGCTCTGAAGTACTTAAAGAGGATGTCTACTCACACAGAATGGTGGGCCAGATCCAGCCCCGGGCTCAGCAGGCACACCCCCAGGCGCTGCCAGGGCTCGCAGGGGGCTCTGTGCCTGCTCCTGGTGCCATGGGCAGCAAACAGCAAAACCCTGGCCAAGGTCTTCGGCCTGAGAGGTTCTGGTTTGTTTAGAAAAAAAAAAATAGGAACCTATGCTTTGTTTTTTAAATAAGTGATCTGGCTTTTAGAAAGTAAAAAATAGAACTTATTAGGGCAACTTTGATTCAAAAGCCACGGTTCAGACCGTACCCAGATCTGGAGCAGCCAACAAACCACCTAAATTAAGGACAAGTTCTCAGCTGCCTCCCGCTGGAAGCAGCAGTGCCTTGTGCTCCAAGAGGGACACACCAGACAGTAATTGCAGTTTGGGTAAAGGCTCTGATGGGATACACAAAGCTGCAGCAACTCTTACAGGTTTGGGGATTTAAAGAACAATTAAGCACACAGGTCCTCATTTAGGCACGTCAGGGGTAGGCTTTTACACCGCTATGACAGCTGATGATGGAAGAGTGAGATCTTCGCAGCTGTGGTGTTCTGTGTGTAAAATGCATTGTCATGAAACTGAACCATCCTTATTTATTTTTAATCATTTCACCACCTATTCAGAGGATCTGCGCAGCACCCCACTTTGAGGCACGCTCTCGATGGTCAGTGCAGCCTCAGCCTGTCTGCTGACAGCTCCGCAGCCTGCTCCTGGACCAGGTAGGCTGAGAGAAGCAGCAACTAACCCTGTTCTAAAATATTCTCCAATGCCAACCTTTTTCCAAAATTGTGTAAGTGATACATGGGAATAGCATGTGCCTTGTTCTAAAACAAACTGGCCTTGGGAGGAAGAACTAGCTTCTTGATACATAGGAACAATTCTTTCAATGTCATACTTACTAAAATTTTCTATATTCTACTTGCAGAAATATCAGGTGATCACGGTCTTTAATTGTTAACCTAACTGCAATGCATGCCTGGTATATAACAATTATTTCTTAATACAATATATTTAAAAAAAAAAAATCAAGACAGTCTCAGCCTGTGCAACTGAAACTGTTAATTTACCTAAGGGATTATTTCAACATTTATGTATATTAGGCATTATATAAAACCTAGGATTTCTTGGGACATTATCAACAAAGGCAAGGTTTTTTCAAACCCACTTTTTACTGATTGCATTATCAAATACAATTTTATTTGCTTGAATCTTCTGGGAAGGATATGATTTTAATAATGCATAAAAGGCTCGCCTCGTAGTTGGTTGTTGGCTTTTACTTGATACTTAATGTAATCTGTAATTACTCTAGCAGCTCCTGTGCTGGCTAGTGCGTTAAGGTCGCTGGAAAGCTGTGCTGTGTTGTACTGGGTGTACAGGAACATCCTTCTGGTGATTGATGGCTACACCCTACGGAAATGTTTTAATTCTGTCCTTGAAGCATGCCTTCAGGAACACTGTCAGTACGTATTCCTCCTTGTCGAGCAGCACGCGGCGCTTGGGAATCCGCAGCAGCCCGAGGTCCCTGGTTTCTACCCATGGGCATTCAACAACCTCTCCTCTGGGCTTTGGATTCAGTCCCCCAAGCCTTCAACCAGTGGACTTTCCTACCTCTGATGTGCTAGAAAGCTGATGTGCTAGTTTAAAAGGTATACTTAGGACACGATGATTCCCATGAAAAAGCAGTAACAGCTGGTAAATCACAAACCCAGCTATCAGGTTCCAAGAAATAATGTGTACCCTTAGTCAAAGAAGTCGCTCACAATTACTCCAAGCCGCAGCCACGTCCAGTATCTTGCCTTCACTTTGATGTTTGCTGCAGTAATCTGTCCAGAATCCTGTCAATCTGAGTAGATGCATAGAAAAATAGCTAAGGCTATTGTCCCTAATCATTTATGTTTCACTTTGCACAATTATCAAGGAAAATACTTGAAAATACTTGAATACTAGAAAAAAGACAAAAAAAAAAAAAAAAAAAAAAAAAAAAAAAAAAAAAAAGAGTGTTGCAGAACTTGGCTCCAGGAGGGCAGAATTCCACCTTTTTATGTATTGTTCCCTTTTGCAATAACTCCTCTTTAAACCATATTCCTGAGCTATCTGAAAAGCTTGGCCAGAACCTACAGTTGAGAGGCAGAGTTAAAATGCTTCGAGCTGGCTGATATTACGAGACTAAACCCTACTTTAAAGACGTTTAATGTTACCACGCTGCGGCCAAGCCCTCCAACACAGCAGGTTTGTAAGCCAGCAAGTCACCTGCAGCTTCTCATGTCATCTGCTCCAGTGACACCACCGAGATAAACTTGCAAATAGGAACAAAGCACTGGAAATATTCCAGAGCTGCCATAACCCAGAGGTTATTTAACTTGGACTCCACACTCCTAAGATTTCCATGAAATAGACTGAGAACTGAAACAGTGGTTGATATTAATCACGGAATCAGTAATTTAACTGTTACTGCACATTTTTTTTATGATCCTCACTGGATGTAAACCAAATTTTTGTCCTGGTGATACAACTTTGCTACCTGAAAAATGGCATTCCCAAGGGGGAAAAAAAAATCAGTATGGAAAGTCCTGTGGTGAATGAAAATACAACTTAGCAGAAAAAGAGATAATTTTGGAAAGCTGATTAATGGGCAGGGTTTTTGTTTGTTTGTTTTTCTGTACTTTGTAATAATTTCTGCACTAGATACCATTACCTTTGGATTCTATGGGTTTTCCAGGAAAATTGTTCACTGAAAGACACTGAAAGATTCCTGTGCTTTCAACAAGGAAAATCAAGAGCAAGACTCCGCTTGTCATTTAGCAGTATTTGTTATTCATTTTTGATAGTTTCAGGTTCATGGTTTCTACTCCCACTGAAAGCAATTAGAACAGTGATTTACAAGTCATAGGAATAGAAATTTGTAAAGTCCTTTATCAGTATATTTCAATATTAAAAACAACAATAAAGAATTAACTCCACCTCCAATAAGACAAACAAAAGGCTTTGGTTTTAAAGATATTTTTTTTTTCAGTGTAGAACTTCATGTTTTGGCTTGCTGGTCACCTGTTTTCTCAGCGAAATTCATTCATTTCATGTTCACTAACTGACCTGCTCTTCTGTGGAGTTGTGTGTCCTCATCTCCAGCTCTAGCCAAGAGCAACTAGTTTTTTTTTTTTCTTGTATCTCTCATCATTGATGTATTGCATCCTTCTTGTCACCAGAAATACACAAAGAGGCTGAGTAACAAAACACCTAATATTTCTAGACCCTAGGTGGGCGTCTGCAGGTTTACTTTTTTGCTGCAAATAAAAACTATTAAAAAAAAAAAAAATCCACATTAATACAGAAGGAAACTGTTATTCCAGTGAGAACCCCAGCTACCTGTAAGGCCCTACTGTAATCACCGATAATTTACAGGGAGCAGAATCAAAGAACTGGAGCGTGCAACTTCAACGCTATAAGAAAATAAAAATTTAAATTAAAAATAAGCAGAGAAAGCACGAAAACGGCGATTTTCTGGCACCCCCCGTAAAAGGAAGAGTTAAATTAATACATGAAAAGATCCTATCAGCTCTGACTCCTCTGAGTTATTAATTGAACACCTTCTTGGAAACAGGTAGATAAAGACGTGTACCTTGGGGAACGAGATAAGAGTGAAAGGAAAGGGGGAGAAATTAGCAGAGTTTCGCCAGTTCACTCCCTTAATTGTCGGGCTAGGCTTGTTCAAAGCTGCTCGGAGAAGCGTAATACAGAGCGGTAACTAAAGTGCAGGCTGATGATGCAGAAGATAAAAACTTCAGGATTATACTCAAACATACTTATCTTTAGACACGTAAGTGGCTGTAAAGCCAGCTGAACGATATAAAGCTGTTCTACAACAAGACAAATGTATGCTCCATGTGTTATAAGCAGTTCAAGCTGCTTCCTGTGATGAAAAACATGGACTGTACGGTAGACGTGGTGTAGCTAAGTACAATAGATCCCATGATACAGTTGTTTAAAGGAATATTAGAGTGATGAAAGAAGTGATGGAATTCCTCGCTTTAGGAGGCTCAGAGGCTGGAATGGAGAGAAAAGGTTTAAGTGTGCAGGCTGGGTAAATATTCCTCGTCCTTGAAGGCTGCAGCAGAGGCTTTACACGTGAATATCCTGGCCTGGAAGGGGACAGCAGTGGGGACAGCACTGGGCAGCACTCCTCATCCACAGACCTCGGAGGAGGCTGGTGTCACCGCCACCTTTTCGTAGGCACAGTCTGCAGCAGGTTGGGACCAAACCCCCTTCATTTCAGTCCATTTCTGCCCTTTTTGCCCTATTTTGTCCCCCTCAGAGCACAGTGAGGCATCCAAATGCATGATTCATGTAACACCAATGCAAGAAAAATAAAAATAATAAATGATAAATTTTTTAAAACACTTTATTGAAATACTAATTGCTGCTCTCAAATGTTTGCTCCCAAATTATCACAGCTGCCAATATTCCATCATTAATGTACAAGCCTGATTATCTTTCCAACAAAATGCAGAGAAGTGCTGCCTTTAAACTTGTTATCATGGCAAAACAGAACGCGATGATAATGCACCAGAACTTTGGTTTGCAGCTGTGAAATTCCCCGAAGTCTTGTGACTTGGTTACAACTTTGCAATAGACGATTACCTTCCTCCCTCCCGCAACCTCCCACATTTGTGTTTGGGAAACAAGGTATATGTCTCACAAAAGCAAGCTGCAAATCTGTTTAAATGAGTGAGAAATGGGGAGGGCAACAATCTGACAAAGTAGCAGGGCTAACATTTGCACCTCCAGTGCCAAATTATGCAATGCTTTTGTAGAGGAAAAAATGAAATTGAAGAACTGCAAATGTTAATCTCTGACTATATTTTCAATGGAGGTTAAGGATTCAAACCGATTTGTCAAGGTGAGTCCTAAAGTTTATGAACAGGAAAAAATATATATATTTAATTCGAGAAAATATATGTTTTAATTAGTTTCTGTGCCAAACATAAAATGAAAATTACTACTGATTTTGAGCAATCTTGATAAGCAAAAAAAAAAATTGTTTTTTAAAACATTTTTTTTTAATTTACGTTAAAGAAAATAAAACAATTTTTAAACAGCAAGCCTTAATTACCTGAGTTTTGCTAAAATATACATTAAAAAAGCATTTTTAAGGCCTTCTTACATAGGGATGACAATTCATTACAGTGCATTGCTATGAAGCTTAAATAACATCTTTCAACATTTTTGCTTGGGATTCTATATAAAAATATATATATTTAAATTGCAGGGGTTGTTATTTAATGGCAGTTTACCTGTACCTGAAAAAAAAAATAATAATAAAAAAAAATGTTTTTACAAATAGTTTCCCTTAAAATCCATGGCCAAGCATGGTCCTGCTTACACCTAAATTCTGCAACGCATTGAGCTCTGCTCCCGTGTTTTACAAATGAATAGCTATTGCCATCTACTGTTGGGAAAACTTCCATCAGCAGCAGGAGCCTGGACAGACCGCCGTCAGAGCACAGACAAAAAGCTCCCATGATTACCGTGGCTTGAGCTGAATCACAAAAAATGAAAGATTACTGAATGAAGGTTAATTTTAATACCGGTTCACTTTTAAGATACCCAAGCTACTCTCACGCCTCTGCAAGCTGAGAACTACAACTGCAGAAGGCAAAAGTCGCCCCCACCTTCCCAGTGGGTGCAAGGGCCAGGTACCACTGAGTTTTTGCTTGCAGACAGACCTGGTCTGACCCATCAAGCAGGTCAAAGCCACCCTGCACAGGGCCAAACCCAGATAATACCAACAGAGTTCTCTGAAGTGCCTCTGTTGTATGTACAGCATCGCATGGGATTGTTTTCTCCAAGCAGCTTTTGGATAAAACATCTCGCAGCTCTGCTATGCTAAGCTGAACGAGCAGCGTGAAGGAAAGCACAGAAATTCATTATGTGCTTAAACAACCTTTAGTCCCTCTTTTTAACACATGCAAAGATTAGATTGCATGACTTCACGTTGCCATTAGGTTTCTTAAACACGGCTGAGATGCATTCTTTTTGCCATTCTTTCTGCTGATAAATACCTTTAGATACGACACCCAACACCTTTTGAACGTGCCCCTTGTTGAGGCGAGCTCCCAGCAGCATTAGGGTAGGTTCTATTAATGTTTGCCAGACCTGTCAGAGGTTAAACAGCCTTTGAATTAAACCATTCTTTACTCTTCGATAATTATTATTTCTTCTTAAGACACTTTTTGTTGTCTCATAAGCAAGGTCAGCCTGAACTGTTGTGTTAGACTGAGTGCTGCAGTTCAATGTTAACTCCACTTGCACTGCTCGTCCTGGCATCCTTGTCCACTTTTGGAAATACTTAGCAGAGTTTTCAGTAATTGCAAAGAAACCCAGCTTTTCTGTTGTTTATTTGAAGATCGCAGCAAAGTATTTGGAGTTTGCACACAAAGACATAGCGGGATGTGAATCCACACCAATTTACTGAAGTTCACGTAGCTTCGCATATGAACCTCTTGAACAGATTTGGACCTTTCTTATTTTGGTTTGTTGTGTACTGGCAAATCACGTACATCCCAATCATGAATGTCCTTAAATTAACGCAAGAAAGCTAAAACACAAATTGGAAACAGCTTAGTGAAACCAGCGTGAGATGAAATACCGCTGCTTTCATACACAGTGAGCTCTTCGGAGCGGAAAAGTGTTGCTGTGATGCCAGGAGGGCACCGCTGCTGGGGGGTGGCTGCAGGCAGAGCCCAAGGGAGACCCAGGCTTGGAGCACAGCTCAGGACCCCCCACGTCACTGAGTGCCACGGGCAGAATAACCCACGCCCATGGGGGAGGTAAGCTCACCCGCCCAACGTCCCCAAATCTATCCGCTCCTGAAACACCCTCAGAAGAGGGCTCTTTGCACAAGTGCTGCAATGTCACACGTGCTGCCAACCCCCGGGGTCCCAGGGAGCAAGCCTCCTAAGGGCTTTAACCCACATGATGCTGTTTGTTTGTTTGTTATTAACATTCTCAACAGAAAGGAAAAAATTTCCCTCAGTCCCAAAGGGATAAAAAGCCAAAATTAAACAAAAAACCCTAAGGCATTTAGAAAAAGCATGCCACACTGGAAATATGGCCATGCAACGGGAATGCACTTTTTACTAGAGTGTGGTGAGGCCTTTTCTTAATGCTAGCACGACAGAAGTTGCTGTATCACCTTTGGCCAGAGCACTTTCCATGCACCCAAACCAGGTGTCATGCGACTGATCTCAAAGAGTGAAAACATCTGTCTTAATCAGATGTGAGCAAGGCGTCCTTCAAAGCTCCCCACCTAAACAATCCTTAGGGGAACTCCTGACTTCTTTGCGTTAATTTCCAGGCAGCTGACACTTGAAAATAAGTCAGCCAGGACACACAACCCCAGTTCCCAAGTCATCTGAATGGCAGCCTAGAGAACGAACCTCAGAAAGGTGCGCTGATAATTTCCCCGAGCACACGGACTGCTCCCAGATGCCATCACCTCTCTGTATTACTTTGTGCCACGCAGCTAGTGGTGATGAACTCCTCGGTGCACACAAGCTTCAAACCAGCAAATATACTTCAAACAACGCCCCAAAACAAGCGGGCGTATTAACAAGAGCACTCATGCTGCGCAGGGAAGAAAATCAGCTTAACGCCAAGAGACTGATGCAGACCTGCTTCCCAGGCTGACTCTCACCCGAGCTGCTTCTCCCCTTCCGCTTAGAGGAGAGCCAGCAGCTGCAATTCCTTTGATATGCAATGGCAGGTATCACTTGCAAATGGCTTTAAACTACTCTGGGAAAAAAAAAAATGGTGAGAATTTCTGTTACAATTCCTAAAAAGCTGCTGTCACCCCTTTCTGGGCTGTTTCGGTGATCATTAGGCACAGGAAGGAGGCTGCAGAACACCCTTCAGAAACAGCAGAATCAGCTACTTTTGTGCAAAGTCTTCCCTGCTACAATAAACAGACAGAAATAGACCAGGTTCTCCATTTCTAAACGTTTATTCTCTGGTACATGAATAAGCTGAACATACCTACTCTTTTTCATGCATACAGAAATTTGTAGTTTAAGCTTATCACCACTTTCAGAAGCAATATGAAAAAAACAAAACAAAATAAAACAACCCACGGTGAATGCCACAAGATACATTCCATGAAACAATGGTTTGTCCTGATACTTGCGTGGCAAGGAAAGCTTCATTTGAAAAAACAAGCATTAGGCACTTGAAGTACCTGGGCTTTGCAACGCTGATAAAGTATTTCATTCCAAGTGAAACCTGTTGCTCAGAAACAAGATCTGAAGCACTAAAAACGTGTTACTTTGAAACTAGAAGGCATGTTACCAAACCCTGGCACAGCCAGGTCAGGTTTGTTAAGAGCGGTTCAGTTCCCACTGCCAGGAGGGAGCTATGCAGCTTCAAGCAGATGATATGGGACTCTCGCATTTCCACTCGTTTGGGCAGCAAGTTTCTTTCAAACCCTTTTACAAAAATTAAGTACCCAAGTCCACAAATCCTCTGCGCAAAGAAAGAAGAAAAGACCACAAGATGGCACTGGTCAAACACACAGGAAGGCGTCGGAAGGGTGATAAAACATGAGCATCGAGCCGCGTTCGACCCAAGTTTCCAGGGCCATGTCTCTTCCTCGCTGAGGCGCGATCTGCGGCGAGCGGCGCATGCTTGGCTCCCATCACGCGTGACGTGCACGTGGGTTTGTATCTCTGACGAGTCTCCTGTAAGAGGTTGGTCCTGGCTGGAGAAAACCCTCCTCAGGCGGAGATTTCGGCCTTGGAGCTGCGCGCAGAGCCTGTCGGTCCGGGCGAGCACGGCGAGACCAGCTCTTCGCACCACGTAGCTCGGTGCGCGGCAGCTTCACGCGCTGCTGGGCAGCATCCTTGGCCTGGAGGGGAGGCGACTGCAGACAAGCCTGGACGCCTTCTCCTGCGGATCCGTCGTCACTCGCTTCTCCACACCTTCTCCAAATATTTGTCGCCAGCTGCCCGTCCTTGGACGCTCGCACGTTTCTCAAGCCCCTCAAGTCCACATCAAGTCCACGTCAAGTCCCCATCACCGCCAGGCCCTCCGTGACGAGATCAGCCGCACACCAAGCCTCCCGCTGCCCGTTTCCTAGTCAGGGATGGAGAGAGGGGACCCCGCGGTGCCACCTCTCTCTGTCCCCCGTCCCCTCAGGGCCCTGCCCGACCCTTGCCCGCCCGGGGGCCGCCTCAGAGCCCCCGTTGCTGTTGGAGCGTGGCCGGCTGTGCACCCCACGGCGGAGGGGTTGCAGGAAAGCCGCCACCGTTCCCTTTTTGTTCTGCTGGGGCCATCCCGGCGGCTGGGGGCTGGGGACCCCCCTGTCCTGCGCCCCCCGTGCCGCCTCCCGGGCTGACAGAGGCGAGCTCTTCGCGGCGGCAGGGGCAGGCGAGGCCGGCCGACCGCGGCCTGAGGGTGGGGGGCAGCGGGGGGGCTCGGCGGGGGGCCCCCGGCAGCCGGGGGCCCCAGAGCGGACGGGCGCGAGTCGAGCCCTCGCTGGCGTTTTTTTATTATTATTAATATTATTATTACTATTTCCTTTATTGGTCCATTTCGTTCCGATCGCAGACCACCCGCCCCGCTCCCTCCCAGCCTCCCTGCCCCTCCACACCCCCTCGCAGCTCCCGCCGCCCCCTCACAGCCTTTCCACCCCCGCCCCCCGTTCCCTTCCCTGGCGGCTCCCTTCGCCCGCTGAAAGCCAGCGACCAAAACAGCGGGCGAGCGCAGGGAGCGCAGCGGCCGCCATTAGGGTTAGATCCGCGGGGGCCTCCCACCCGCCACGCGGCCCGCCCGCAGCCCCCCGCGTGCGGCTTTTATAGCGCGGGCCGCCGCGCTCCCATTGGACGAGGCGGCACCCTCCTCCGCCGCCATTGGGCGAGAGGGGCCCAGGGGGCGGGGCGGGGAGAGCGGCGGGAGTTTGGAAGGCTCGGCTTAGCCGCCCGCCGGCTGCACCACGTGCTCCGCGGCGCGCGCTGGGCTGGGGTCTCCCCTCCGCTCCCTTCCCCTAATGGGGTCCGGGCTTGGGGCTTGGGGCTTGGGACCGGGACCTGGGGTCGGGGGGGTGGGAGCTGGGAGCTGGGGTCTAGGGGGCAGAGACCCGGTGGTTGGGGTGTTTAGGGTTTGGGGTTTAGTGGAGGGGCTGGGGTCGGGAGCTGGGGTGTAGAGGGAGAAACCTGGAGGCTGGGGTCTGGGGTTTGGGGTTTAGGGCTCGGAGTCGGTACCTGGTGGCTGGCTGCGGGGTCCAGGAGGTGGAGTCAGGGGCTGGGAAACGGGGTGGGAGCTGGGGTCTAGGGGCGGAGACCTGGGGGCTCGGGTTTGGGGTTTAGGATTAGGGGACTGGGGCTGGAGCTGGGCCCGGGGGCTGATATCTGGGCCTGTTAACCAGCCCAGGAGGTAGGTTTGGCGCTGTAAGAAAAAATGATTTCAAATGACACTTTGGTGTGAAATATTAACCCAAGGTGTGGCATTCTATTTACTTACATATACAGGTTTAAGTATATTGAAAGTGAATCGGGTTATTTTGCAAATAAAGATCTCAAAGTTTCTCACAGTCACACAAATGCCGTGATTTTTGGTGGTAGCGCTCTTTCTCAGTCAGCAACGAAGATTTTTGACCTGGGTCAAATAAAAACCCAAAAAGTGGCGGATGCAGCTCTTCTCCAGGTGTAAATTAGGCCTGCGTGCGGTGGTGGCAGTCTGTCCCCCAATTTGCTGCCTGAAGGAGAGAAGGAAAGGATGCTCTGTCAGCTGGCGCGCTACAAGAAGTTACCTGCCTTTGCCTGAAACCGTACCAGACTACGCAGGGCCTTTTCTCACGTGAAAAGCGTTATAAAGAAAGGCACCACAAACCCACAGCGCTGCCGTTAGGAACACAAACAACGTATTTATTTCCACAGCCCCACAGCCACGCCGAGGCTGCCTGTGGCAGAAGGGGCAGCGGGCAGCAGCATGGAGGGGCCATGCCCGTGGGGCCTGCCCTCGGCTGAGGGGCTCGGGGATGAGCGGGGAGCTCTGGGGGCACGGAGGGAGGAAGGAAGGTGCTGGACAGTGAGGGAATGGCCTCACGTTGCGCCAGGGGAGGCTCAGGTTGGAAATGAGGAGAAATGTCTCCTCAGAAAGAGCAGCCAGGCGTTGGGACGGGTTGCCCAGGGAGGTGGTGGTGTCACCGTCCCTGGGGGTGTTCAAGGGAAGGCTGGATGTGGTGCTTGGGGACATGGTTTAATGGTGACATTGGTGGTAGGGGGGTGGTCTTGGAGGGCTTTTCAACCCTGATGATTTGGGGACTCCGGGGTGGGAGGCCCCCGACTTGCAGTGAGGAGGGCACCATGAGAGGACCGCTGCAGAGGTGGTGTCCAAGCGGGGTTTCCGTAGTGTAGTGGTTATCACGTTCGCCTAACACGCGAAAGGTCCCCGGTTCGAAACCGGGCGGAAACACCGGCGGGAGGCTCGCCTTTTTATATCCCTCTTCTTTTCTTTCTGGTACCCTTTCTTTCTTGTTGTCGTGCTGGGAGGCTTCCGAGGTCCGCAGGCGCTGCTGAACCGGTGCTCCGAATTACTTTGAGTCGGAAGCACCAACGCGGAGGGACTTGAGAGATTTCAGTCCCCAGCGGGACTACATCCCCCAGCATGCACAGCTCCCTAGCACCCTAGATCCCAGCACTACCGCGCCGCGCTGCATCACGGGAGTTGTAGTCCGCGCCTCCCGGCCGTCCCAGCGGTCGTCCCACGGCCCGTCCCGTCCCGTTCCCCTCCGGGCGGTGCCCACCGAGTCCCCGCTCCCCCCGCGCCCTCACCCTCCCCTTCCCCGAGCCCCGGCGGTCCCGGGAGCACCGGAAGTGGCGTGCGGGAAGCGGCGGCGGCACAACATGGCGGCCTGAGGCGGAGGCGCCGCCGCTTCCTCCCGCTCGTCCCGCCGCAGGTCCGCGGGGCGCCGCCGCCGCCTCAGGGCCGGGCCCGGGGGGGTGCGGTCGAGGGCGGCTGGGGCGGGCCCGGCCCTGCCCTGAGGGGCCCGGCGGGGACCGGGGAAGGGCCGCGGAGGGGCCCGTCCCCGTGAGGCTGCGGCCCGGCCGCTCCCCGTGCCCCGAGGCGGCTCTGCCGCCGCCCCCCGTTGCCCCCGGGTGCGCCCCGGGTCCAGCCCCGGTGGCCGGGAGCTCCCCGCGGCCCCGAGGAGGGAACCGGGCCGCTGAGCCCCGTGAGGGAGGTCCCGGTGCGCAGCCGTCCGCGGGGGGGTTCAGCGCTGCGCTATTTGTCATTATGAACTTTGTTTTGAGGGAGGAGGGGGGAAAAAAAAAGTAAAACCCGGCGTGTGACTGGGTTGCTTCGCTCTCCCAGGACGGACCAGGCCGCAGCCCGCTGTCAGGATGCAGTACTCCCATCACTGCGAGCACCTGCTGGAGAGGCTGAACAAGCAGCGAGAAGCCGGCTTCCTTTGCGACTGCACCGTCGTTATCGGCGAGTTCCAGTTCAAGGCGCACAGAAATGTGCTCGCTTCCTTCAGCGAGTACTTCGGGGCGTTCTACAGAGACGCCTCGGACAACAACGTCGTTTTGGATCAGACTCAAGTGAAGGCTGATGGATTCCAGAAACTCCTGGAATTTATTTACACGGGAAACTTAAACCTTGACAGGTAACGCGTGCTATTCATGTGGGAAAGAAAATAGGGAAATAAGCTGTATTGAGGCAGTGCTGGGTTTTTTGTTCTTTGTAACACATTTGGGAGGAGCATAGTAGTGGATGTGATGCATACAAATCGTTGAAGATCGTCTGTTTGCATGCTCCAGGATAGCACCCGGCATACGAGTACCAAAGCAAAAATACGTTGTCAGATATTTTGCTGATAGTTTCAGTCTCTTGAGTCCTTCTGTCAGGATCAGGTAGGATTAAAAATCTTGTCTGGTTACTGGGAAAGGGAGGGATAACTCTATTCTTCCTGAAGTTAGATTGTAGGAGCCCTTTTTCCAGTCAACACACAGAAACTATACTTGTTTTCCCCCTCATGGAGGTGTTTTCGTGCATGTTGTGTTACTTTGTGCACAGTGAGGGTTCTTCGTAGTGCTGCTCTCAGGGAAAAGAAAGAGGTGTGGCTCACTCAGCGGTGACTACTCAGAAGCAGGTAGCCCAGAAGTGTAACTCCTGTTGCAATGTCTGGTGTCAAAAGCACCCAAAAATACCTTGTTGCTGCTGATGTCTGAAAACTCCGACTGGAGAATTTTAAAAGCCTGGGCGCAGGGCGTTGTTTCGATGTTGTTTCTGTCTTTAACTTAGCTGCAAGTTTTAACACCCATAGAGCACCTCGCACAGCTGTGCCTTAAAGTTGGTGCGTTAGGCTTTGCAAGTTGCTGGGTTCCTTCCGAGCAGCTGGGAGCTCTGAAAGTGGGCTCTGAACGTGCTGCTCTTACCCAGGGAGAGCTGCTTGTGTAGACACCTGGAGCTCTGCTGGCGTGTACCTGTGATGTATCCCTGCTGCAGCCCCCATCGTCTTCTGTGACAGCGGTGGCATGTGTGAACCCCGGAGGGTTTACCTAGCTCAGTGCTAGTGTCATACAAGCTACTGAGGCAGCTGTACGCATGGACAGAGAATAATTTTGGCTCGCTGCCTGTTGTCTGATTATTTAGTTAAGTTTGCTGTGAAATAGGCAGACAGAATGTTGTTGTTTGCCATTAATATTTAGGTAAACTGCCAGAAATCCGCAGGTTGTTACTCGTACTCCTTGCCACCATTTTTGGATGATTTTTTTTTAAATTGTCATGGTCTACGTTGCAGGGTCTGAAAAATAGTGTGTATTAGCTTAAATGAGGACTGCTTTGGTGCTGATGTAGTCTGCATGTAGCTCATAGAGAATAAAGACTGCGTGCAGGTATTTCTTCTAACAGTGTGACTTCTCTGTAGTTCTGCTGTCTGTATTAATGCAGCTGGTGCAGAACCAGTTACTGCTTTGTCCAGAATATCGTCACCTAAGTCTTGTTTCCTTGCAGCTGGAATGTCAAAGAAATTCACCAGGCTGCTGACTATCTCAAAGTAGAAGAAGTGGTGACTAAATGCAAAATAAAGATGGAAGACTTTGCTTTTATTGCTAACCCCTCTTCTACAGAGACATCTAGTATCACTGGAAACATTGAAATGAATCAGCAGACTTGCCTCCTGACTCTCCGAGATTACAACAATCGGGAGAAAGCAGACGCTCCTCCTGCAGAGTTGCTTCAACCCCAAGCAAAAAAATCAGCTTTAGAAAAGAAATCTGCTCAAACCAAAAAGCGAAAGAAGAATTTCAGCTCCCCCAAAAGCATACAGAGTAAATCAGTACAGTACCAGAACGATGTGGCTGAGAACGCATCAATTGAAATGTTTTTAGATGCAAATAAGCTGGCCACGCAGATAACAGAACAGGCTGCCCAAGGCAGCGATAACTCTGAACTCCAGTTGGCAGCTGTGGTGGAAAGCGAAACGCTGGCAGCGCAAGATATTTTAGTTCAGACTATTGCAGCAAAACAGAAACGGGGGAAGTCTCAGCAGAACTGTGCGCTGAAGGAGCACTGTATGTCCAATATAGCCAACGAAAAGAACACTTACCAGCTGGAAAGTTCAGGAGAGGAGCTTGACCAGAAGTACTCCAAAGCTAAACCCGTGTGCAACACGTGTGGAAAAGTCTTCTCGGAAGCCAGCAGCCTGCGCCGGCACATGAGGATACACAAAGGAGTGAAACCCTACGTGTGCCAGCTGTGTGGGAAGGCGTTCACGCAGTGCAACCAGCTGAAAACCCATGTAAGAACTCACACAGGTAAGCTGTTGGCTTTGTCTTGGGCTGTGGAGATCTGCGATAGCAGCACGCGAATACGGGACTAAAAAGATCTTTGTGTTCTGAGTTGTTCCTCTGGAAATTTTGTCTGCTCTCGGTACTGTGGGGATAGCGGCTGTATCCTGGTAGCGTAAAGTGTTCTGATGTTTTTTCAGTACAAAATCATAGTTTCAGTTTTAAATAGCTAGAAGGGGACTTTCCTTGTCAGAGCACCTTGATCTCTGGAAAGGTTCAGAAGGGCTGGCCGCCCTTTAACTCTGCAGAGACATTAACTGGAGTGCAGTGCCAGAAACCACCGCCAGTAGAGCATGAAAGGCTCGCGGTACTCCATACCTGAATTTCTATTGATTTTTATTTTTTTTAATGTGAAGTCCTAATACAGGCTTGGAAACAATGGTGGAAAAAGACAGAAATGCATTCTTGGTTCATGTAGGTAGCTTCTCACACGGGGACCTTCAAGCAAAGAGAGGGGAGGTGGCTAAATTACAGCGTCTGGGATTTTACGTAGTAAAATGTATGGCTGAAATGTGTGATGTTCTCTTCATTCAATAACTTCACTAGAAATTTGTGTTGTACCAGGAGCTACTTGAGAACACATCAAAGAACAATCATTTACGAACACTTTAACATGAAGACAACACATCCAACTTTAAAAGATTATGAACAGCAAGTTGCTGGAGCCTGGGAAGGCATTTGGGAGAAGCACAAGTCTTCTTTGTCTTTTCTTCCTTCCTTCCCTAGACAAGGAAGACTTGATACTGGATTAGTTCTGTCTGTGATTTGATCCAGTGTACCTGTTCTGCTCTCACTTTTGCTGCTGTACTTAACGCAGTGAGCTGCAGAGGGTCATTGTTTGCGTAGTTTTCTTCCTTTTGTGGCTGGCATTCCGAATTCTGACATTCCAAATTCTGAAGTAACAGCGAAAAAGACTTAAAAAATTGTTGCTTTTGCTCTTTTTCCCTTTGGAAAACTGTGAGCAGAGGTCAGCAGTGGAGCTCTCTCCAGGAAGCTGTGAAGATGCAGAAGAGGAATAGGATGCAAAGCCTGCAGTAGGAGGTTCTGAGGTACAGCTGCAGAACGCCATTCCCGTTCAGTGACCAAGGGAGAGGTTTACAAATACCATCAGCCACTGACTCACTGCAGATTCACACGCAAGGTGAAGCTCGTGAGCAGTACTCAGGGACAGTCTTCTGCTCCGAGCTGGCGGGTTAGCCTAGTGCTTTTATTTTTGAAGCTTTTAAGTACATGGTATGCTTAGGAATTGTCAAGCTCCTAGTTAGGCTGTGCACTGCCAGCAATACGCAGAGGTGCTCTCATGCTGTCATCTGAGACCGTGGCGTTGCACAGTCCATTGATGAGACTGTGGAGACCACGGAGAAACCACCAGCAGTCGCAGAGGTACCTGTAGCGTTCTGCAGCAAACACTAGTGAGAAGTTAGAGAGCACTGGAGACCTCTTCTTGTTTGAGAGGCAAGAAAGCAGGTGATTTACTGTCTGTTCATCTCAAATACTAAGAATTACGAATAAACATAACCAGCACAAAGTCTGAAAAAGCAGTAGTAGCTTTCTGAAAATAACGTGGGGGAAACGGCATTATTAAAAAATTTTATTTTCAAGTGGTAATATGTCAAAAAAGGCCTGTTGTGCGCTGTGCTGCTGGCACGTTCCACCTCAGCGGGCTGAACACCGGATGCTACGAGATGTTATTTGTAAGACCTGCTGGAACAGACGCTTGAGCCTTGGCCAGGTAACGGATCGGAAAGCTTGCTTACGTAAATCCAGAGAGTACAAGAGGTTTTGTTTTTACCAGGGGAGAAGCCATACAAATGTGAGCTGTGCGACAAAGGCTTTGCCCAGAAGTGCCAGTTAGTGTTCCACAGCCGCATGCACCACGGCGAAGAGAAGCCGTACAAGTGCGACGTGTGCAACCTGCAGTTCGCAACTTCAAGCAACCTGAAGATTCACGCCAGGTAGGGAGAAGTGAGATCCTGCAGATGTTTATCCACGTGTTTATTCCAGCAGAATAATTTTCTGTGCTGTGAGCAAGACTTACGCATTCACATAATTTGGTCATTTCTTACTCCTTTTGTCTCGGGTCCTGTCTCACACCACGAGAATAGAATGCATACATCTGTGTCCTCCCTCGTTAGGGAGGGAGCAATTTCTGAATGGTACAATATACGTACTGGCATCCTTATGGCAATGACAGGCATTTGTTTTAAACTCTTTGAAGTACCTGCAGGCAAAAGCGGTCCTTGACAGGAAGTGAAACAGAACCAGTCTCCCTGCGCACAGCAGCTGGCACGTTGTGTTTTTTGGCAGGAGTGCAAATCATGTTCCCTTGTTCAGAACCATCGTTTTATCTTTCAGTGCGCTGTAATGCAACACTTGCTGAGTTCTCACAGTGACTGTTACATGCACGGGGCCCATAGCTTAATTCAGCTGCCATGAAATCATTGGTGCGTGAATTCCCCAAGCTAACAGAAAATGAATTTTACCCGGTGAGAAACTGCTAGCTCAAGATCAACTCCCAGTTGATGAGGTTTTTTAGCTCACTGAACATTAGCACAAGGAGCCTTGGAGAAGGCAGAGGAGAGCTGAGGAAAGTCACCTAACTGTGGGTGCTGCTTCCCTTCCTGCCAGCAGATCACCGCTGTCTGTTCTTTCACAGGAAGCACAGCGGCGAGAAGCCCTACGTGTGCGACCGCTGTGGTCAGCGGTTTGCTCAGGCGAGCACACTCACCTACCACGTGCGTCGCCACACAGGGGAGAAGCCCTACGTGTGTGACACCTGTGGAAAAGCCTTTGCTGTCTCAAGTTCCCTCATCACCCATTCCCGAAAACATACAGGTAAGGGGAGACGGAGGAAATCTCTGCCCTGGGGTATCTGGGAGTGACCTCCTAGCTTCTTTTTCACATTTTTTCCCTTTGACTCCACTTTAGGGAGCTCTTTCTCCCATTGGATGTGACCTCTGTTTTAACTTGGTTTTTATGTGTATTATGGTTTATATATTGAAATAAACTCCTTGTGTCTCCTTTAGGAGAGAAGCCATATATCTGTGGCATTTGTGGAAAGAGTTTTATTTCCTCTGGAGAGCTCAATAAACATTTTCGGTCCCATACAGGTCAGTTCCCAGACAGGCTGCTTCCTGCACAATAAATAATATTCTACTTTTACCTTTTTGCCTTTAAAACGTACCACATTGTTCTCTACTTGAAAGTAGCAGAGTTTCTTAATTTATATATCTCTGTGTGAAAATAATTTAAAGAAAATATCAATGAATTTTTAACTGCTTTTTTCAGACTGATTTCTGTGTGTAACAGTGTAGGTGTTGATGTATGATCATGGCTTTACTTCAAACACAGAGGTTTTCTGCTTTGTTTTAATCTACTGTTCTGGAAACAGTTTTATTCTAAATACAGACAGACAAAATACCTTACAGTTACAAACTGTATTTTAAAATATAACTTTAAAATCCATTATTCTTCATCTGTAACTCCGTCTTCTTTCAATTTCAAGATTATACTAACTGCCAAACTCTTTTTTTTTCAGGTGAAAGACCATTTATCTGTGAAATGTGTGGAAATTCTTACACAGATATAAAAAATCTTAAGAAGCACAAAACGAAAGTTCACACAGGTGAGTTCCTTGTGCAAAGAGAGGTTAAGAAACTTCATCAACTGTTTTGTCTTCCTCCATGTCAAATAACTTCTGTTTTTGTTTTTTTTTTGCTCAAACTGGCGTAAATTTAGAAAAGTTTTATTTTAGAAAATATTCTAAATTTAGAAGGTTATTGGATGGTAGCTCTCCTTAGTGCTAAAAGCATCTGATGTAGAGGTACCCAAACCTTTTAAAGCCCAAAGGATATGCTTTAAAATAGATTCAGGACAAATTTTCAAGCAGTTTGCGTTGCTAGCAAACACATCTTGATCAACGGAGAATTGGATTGCTGCTGACAAGAATTTTTGGATGTGAATATTTACTTCATTGTCCGAATAAACTGTGAGAGCTTTCCACATTAAGGCATGCTATGAATTGTAGGTAACGTTTTCTTTCTTCTGAATCTGTTTTTGGAGTATGTCCGTACTGGGTAATAATTTGAATGAAGAAGGCATACTGGTTACAAGAATTACTTCTTGAAGGGCCCAATATTTTTAATGCAACAGCATAGTCAATGTTAATCCAGGTCTGAGCTGGATTAGCAATAACACGGTACCAGACAGCCAGCAAAATGTTCTCTGCTGCAAATACTGCCCTAAAAAGGCTTTTCAAATACATTCAAATCCTGCTCTGCATACCAGGTTTTTGGTTAGGAAGAACTTTGACATATTACTTGGTTATGGTACAAAACGCAGATGTTCAGAGAACGGAACCGGTCTCTTTCAACACTGGCTCCACGTACCTCATTATCTGTCCATCCTTAAGTGTGTTTGCCCTAATTCCCTTGTCTCTGTCGTATGTAAAAGGGAATGATCTGTGTCTGTGCATGCCTGGCCTGGCTAGGGAGAGGCTGAGAAAAGAGTCACATGCAGAGGCAGCTTTGAAGGTCAAAGTCTCGTGAAGCCCCGTTTAGGAAGGTGCTAATGCAGCCAGAAGGGGGTGGAAGCAAGTGTGCGGTGAGAGCAGCAGTGAGCAAGGAGAGGGCTGGGCAGTATATGGCTGTGGTTCTTAGGTTTTCAGGGGTGGAAAATCTCAAGGAAACCTTCATAATTGTATTTTCTCCAAAGCTCCTTTGTTCCCTATATTAAGGATTTGTTATCTTCTCTACCATGCCAAGTAGAGATCAAGTTAGAATTCATCATCTATTTGTCACGTCACAGGAAGCAGAGGATGTGATTCTTGGTTTTCACACTTTGTTTACAGCTTCTTTTGGCTTCACAGCACATCAAAGGTACTGACAGCACAACTGCCCAGGCACTCTTTGACACGCCACGTGCTTGTTTGGGCAGTCAGTTGAAAGGGAATTTGCAGAATTTGTGTAGGAGCTTTTGAACATTCCTTCAGTCTTTGTTTCCAAGAGAGATGGTGCCTGTAGAGAAAGTTATGAGGGACGGTACGAGACACACATGAGGATAGGTCATACGATGTATGACATGTCCTCAACAAGATAATCTGGTAGGGGATTTGAATGTCTTGGTAAGATCTAAATAATCATTCAAGCACTTTAATTTTTTACATTGGATTTGTTTGTTTTAATTCTTCCGTGTAAAGACAATTGTACTGTCTGTCCTTCTTGTTGAGTTGTGCTATCTGTAGCAAGATTTCTAATAGCAGTTAGTCCGTGTTTTCTGAGATCAGGTCTTGCTTGGTTCTTGCTAGCAGCAATTCTTGCATCATTTGCAAAATTTTCCCTTACATTAATTGCTGGGAAAATAAAATAAATGCTTGGAAAAACTTTTTTTTTTTCTTTTTTTCTTTTCCCAGGATCCGAAACTCCCCCTGATTCTAATACACTCGATAATTCTTTCAATGAACAAGAATCCATTCAGAGTCAGAAAAGTCCTTTATCAGAGTCCATAGATGTGAAGCCCTCTGAGATGTCTTTACCGCTTCCCCTTCCCATTGGGACTGAAGACCATCAGATGCTGCTTCCTGTGACGGGCAGTCAGTCTCCTTCATCAGAGACATTGCTAAGATCCGCTGTGACTGGATATTCAGAACCTCAGTTTATTTTCTTGCAGCAGTTATACTGACAGCGCAGAACAGAGCCACAAGGTAATCCAGCAGTGAACTTGCATACGTTTGGTAAAGATGAACATAATCAAGCAGTCACACTCTTTGAATTGGACTTGTTCTTTTTTTTTTTTTTTTCTCTGTGTAAAAATCCTTGTAAGGCATTTCCATTGTACAGTGCTGTCTTTCCTCTTTTTTTTTTTCCTTTGGTTGAATCGTGCTAATCTACAATCAAATTTCTATTTGTAATTAACACGGATTCCCAGGAGACAATTCCTTTTCAGCAACACCTGCCTTAAGAATTCTCTGTTAAGTATGTTAATGCATTTTTGGAGATCATCTTCTGTGTTCCTGCCGATCCGACGTGTGTCAGTGTCATCTGAGCACCGGAGCAGGTTGCAAGAGAGGCTGCGGAGTTTCCCTCCTGGAAGACCTTTACCAGCCGCCTGGGCAACCTGCTCTGGGTGTCCTGGCTTGGGCGTGGGGGTAGGACCAGAGGGCCTCCAGAGGTCCCCCCCACCTCAAACCATTCTGTGACTTGAGAACAGACATTTTAAGCCATATTTGATAGTTTAGGAAAATCAATCCAGAGTTCTAGAGGGAAAAATCATAATTTGACTGTGCTAACAAGCTTGTACATCTGCAGTCTGAGGTGGTACAGTGTACGTGATGGAAGGCAGGGCTCTGGCGAGGTCCTGTCAAAGAATTACTGCTGTCGGCCAGAAGCAGCCTGTCTTTGGTTCAGTCTGACCAGAGGGAAAGGGAGCCAGGTGTAATGTCCCTGACAAGGCAAGTAAGGGGAGCTGCTTTAGCATGGCAAGTCAGAGGGCTCTAACTGCATAGATACTGCTGCGTATTCATTCCAACGAGTCACTCTTTTTCTTTAAAGTGAATCTAGCATTGTTTTATCTTGTCCCAGATTTGTTTTTCGCATCTCTGAACCATCCTGGGTTTGGCACAAACAGCAGCGTTTGCTATAAAGAAGAGCTGGAACATGCACGTTGTAGATGAGACAAAAAGACACCTTGACTTAATTGTGACGTGTGAGCCATAGCTTCATAATTATCACTTCTGTGACAGTAGTACTTCTTGCTGTGCTAGACAGTAGGTACAAAAGAAGAAACAAACACTGCCCTTCACTGTGAAAACACTAAATGAATGCTACCTGAGGGGCCATTAAGAAGAATACAACAGCAGATTAATTTTTTTTCCAGGCATGGGTTTATTTAGAGTATGACTGATTTGTTTTAACTGAAGTACTTATGTATTGCTTTACCTCTCACGTTGCTTGCCCAGTGTAACTGCACACAACTGGTATCTAGCAAGACCCTTGTAAAGGTCTGTTTTACTACTAGCAATCTGAATTTTAAAAAAGCAACATTCATAGTGTCCCGGTAGGGTCGTTAGTTAAAGGCTACTTGACAGCAGGAGAACTTTGATGCTCCGTTTTGCCATTAGCATAACGTAAGCATTATCTAAGTAATCATCAAATAGTGAGAAACAGTCGTAATGCTGTACCAACGAGACGTTTAAAGATATTATTTGTTGGTTATTTACTTGGTGCTAGCATTTTATTCCCACTGCTGCCTTGTGTCTGGACACTAATAAATAGAAGGGCGTAGGAGATACCTCTTAACTAATTCTGTTCTACATGGCGTAATAATTAATCTGCACCTTAATTAAAAAGCCTTGTGAAAAATTTCTTGGAGGACTTCATTTAAGCATTCTGCAAATGGTCCCTTGACTCCTGAGCATGACTGTCATTTCCTTTTAATTTCCATGTTTGTGCTTGTGAGGTAATAGACCTTTCACTTCTTTGTGTTGATCTCTGTAGGTTGCATGTTTAAAACCGCTTCTTGTTCATGTTTTGGGTTTTAATCATGGCTAATGTGATAAAAATCTGCCACGGACAGCGTGGAGGTCCCCAGGAATGTTCTTAATGCAGGCATCTCTCGCTGACCACCAAAGCTAGTTACTAATCTATCTTCCTCGCCTTTATTTTCTTTGCTTATTCATCGCACAACATTTACGAACAGCTGACGTCCTTCATAATGCTGGCAAAGGACGATAGATGAAGTTCTCACCTTTTCCTGTTTGGCATTGCTCCCCCCCTCTTATTCAGGTTTCTGTTGTTGATGTAGTAGCTGAAGGATTCCTTAGCTAGCTGGCACTGACAAATGGCAAAGATCAGGATCTTGACCCTGTGTTAATAAAAGTGAGCCGGGTAGCTTGTCTTAAGGCTCCTCTTTACTTTCTCTTTCTGAAAATAGAGCAGAAGTCTTGGGATAAACATAATCATGAGTGCTGAAAAGAACAAAGATGTACAACTGATACATTTAATGTTTAACCAACTTGGGAAGATAAACTAATGATACTCTACTGTTTGCTGAAGAAAAGCATGTGAAGATTAATATATGCAGGATAAAGGACAGCAAGAGAGAAATAGTGCTAGAAAAAAAAACCAACACATTCCTACATAGAAAATGCATTCCATAATAATGTTTGTTTGGACTGTTTTTATATTTCTAAAATTATAGCTTAATACTGTATTCTTAGATTTTCAGACTTTTTTAAAGAACAGTACTTAGATTTATACAGGATTTGTTTAGATACTTAAAAACAGTAACACTTTCTTTATTAGTCATTTAGTTTCTTTATAGACAAGAAGATAATCATTATTTTTTACAAGACAACAATTTTAACCTTTCTTAGTAGAACACACAGGCTTGTAGTTTTGTCTTGGAGCAATAATTTAGTGACCTGCACTCTTCAGTCCTCATCTGAGAGTCTCGATTCTTATCCTCATCTCTCGTGAAGATATCTCAGCTGCTGAGGTATGATCTCTATTAACTGTATTCATTTACTAGAATATAGATTTTAAATATATATAGATATTAAATATATATATATTAAATTTGTAGGAATGTTCATGCTGAGAGCTGTAGGGCCTGAAGAAACAGGTCTGCGCTGTACCTTTTGCTGATAGATGCATGGAAATCAGCTGCACATTAAATCATAGGCTTAAGGATTCCAAGTTCTTTTTGGAGGTGCAAGGTTTATAACAGTATTGGTCATTTCTTTAAGGGATTAATAGAAGAAAGCATGGAATTGTTTTTTAGGGAGAATTCTCATTCTTGAAACTTACTTGCAAAATGAAAGAGGGTATGTTAATAATTCCATTAACAGTAATTTAGAGAGATTGACATGATTTATCTCAGCAACACCATTGTTTCAGTAGTTTCGGTCATTTTTGCACTAAAGTCGGTGCAAGTTTTGCCTGAATAGATTATCTGCATCTATAAAGTTTCTGAATTGGCTGTTTCAAAATATTTATTTTAGAATAACTCCTTGTATGGCACTTACTTCTGGATTTGTGTCTATATGTGGGCACAAAGCATGGCAACTTTCCTAAAATCATGTATTTCAATAAAATTTTTGAGTATGGACACGTCCCATGTCAAGGACTTCAGGGCTGTGATCTTGGAGAGGCTATCAATAAGCCTTGCAGAATTAAGATAAAGACTAATGATTGATTTTGGGTTAAATTATTTTTAAAGTATCTTTCATGTATATACATTTTTTTCCTCTGTTATTTGTATATAGCTCAACTCTCAATTTTATAATCACCTGGGAAGGGAAGGGAGTTGTACATATTCAGCCTGAAGTGTTTTATGTTAGACTTTAATAAACTTGTTTTGTATTTTTCCCTCACCTTGTGCGTGCTATTTATAACTGCAAAGGGAAACAACAAGAGGCGGAGGGAAGCAGTCTAACATAACCACCACTGAAGCACCCCGTCAGAAAGACGCAAGATTGCCCTTGGCACAGCACACTAACACAGCAAGGCTTAGTGCATTTTCAAAAACACCTGATTCTTCTGATAGAAAAAATTTTGAATCTGTTCAAAGCAAATTAAACAAGAACTTTATTCTAAATGCAATCTCGTGTGATCACTCTTAGGTTAGTATTCTCCCCATACTTGTTTTGAGGGGTGGGGGATTTGTTGTTCATTTTTTTTCCCCTGAGTGCAGGCCAGAACGGTAAATAAGGTTCTGTTCTCCTGCTCTGCACTCACTTTTTGGGTATTACATCTGTTAAGCTGTTCCGTGAAGAGAACATGGGGGAACTGGTCAGGAGGGTGAAGAAAATTTGGTCAGGTCCTAAACATTGGCACTAGCAGGCAAGCAGGTTGAGGGAGCAGAGACAGAGGTAAGTCCTTTGTTTTACTACGCTGATTGACAAGGAGGTTTAAGTCCTCCCATGACACTAAGCAATTTTTGGACCAACAAAGCCCAGCTAATTTACGTTCTAAATATTAAAACAAACAACAACACAGTAGCTACCACTATCAATCTGAAATGACCGAGGTGGTAAAGTGTATCCATCCACCTCTGTTTCTACACTGCCACTGTGGTAATACACGTCACTGCTTTTTAAGTACACTGTTGAAATTACTTTCCTATTTTTTTCTTCTGACTTTTCATTTTACAGGTCTTTTGGTGCACACGCATTTACAGATTTTGTTACATGTACTTCACACTAGTTGTGTTTTTTTGTTTTGTTTTGTTTTTTAAATCAGGCACATTTAGACATGCAGAAGATTTCATTAGTGAAAACCTTTGAGCAAGCCTCTGTCATATCTGGGTCATTTTTTCGTTTTAGACTTGACAAGATCTGTGCTCCTACAGGTACAAGCAGAATGGTTGTAAAAGGAAACAATCTGAGTGATTCCTAAACTTTTAAGCAGCTTGTATCCAAAGCATTAAACAAATTTTAACTATCTTTATATGCATATGTTGTGTTATTTATGTCAGAATTGCCACACAGCTATAATGATGGAAATGCTTTCAGTTTAAGAGATGGGAAGAAATAACATCAAGTTCAGTGGTGCTTTTCATTTGTAATTTAAGAAAGAACTACATACAGCAAGTTAATCAAAATACCATTTGTATATCTGTGAACTAGGTTTACTAGCTTTAAAGCTCATGCATTCTTGTGGCGAAGAGCTTAAATTCATTTAACGTGGTTTAAAAAAAAGCACTTTTAAAGAACAGAAGCACACAATTTTTAAGTAAAAGGAGAGCATGCAGAGCAGTGGCGACAAATGCATTTACTCCAGCCTCTTTTAGCTTCAACAGGAATCTTGTTCTACCACATATCTGTTTTGCTCTCAAGCAAAGCTGCTGCCCAGCGGCAGTCCTAGGTGGAAGCTTTTATCCGTTCAGTCTGCCTGGCTGGCCTCCAGCCTGCAGAGACAAAACAGCACTACCTGCAGGCTCTCCCTGCTACAGGGAAGCCTGACTGCAGGAACTGCAGCCCAGGAAGGGCAATGGAACTACACCTAATTACAGTAAGGCAAAGGAATCATGGAATCACAGAACCATTAAGGTTGGAGGTGTTTCCCAACCATCCCCCTACAACCACAAAGCCCTGTCCCTAAAGGAGATGCATGTGCAACAGAAATGACTAGCGGAATCAATGCATTTTCATATTAATAGGCTTTTAATAGAACGGGCATTATTTAGTAACAAATTTTATGGCTACTGGTTCAACATCTTAGCTCTAATACCATTTCTAAGTGTTTTTAGACTTCTAGACTGGGGACCCTAAAGAAACAACCTGCGGTAAGTATGATGTCACCCATTTCATTAGAAGCCAGGTGGAAAAACCTCAAGCGTTTGTGGCTTCAGGCTACTTCTACCTTACAAATATTCTGAAACAGCTCCAATTGCCAGGCTGGCATTAGCAGCTTTGTTCGTTACCTCCCCACAACTGGGTGTCCAGTAGTAATGCTTCTTAAGGCCGTGGGAGAGCTCTGCAAGGTAAACGTGCCCATCCACTTCATAGGGTTCCACATCTGTACAAGCAGGTTTCAAGCGGCCAATCTGAATTAATTCTGAAAACGCCTGCAATAAAGAAAACCAAAAATCAGACATATAATACTATATTTTGACTGCAAGGAAGGATCGAGAAGGTAAAACACAGTAGGCGAGTACTTGGTCGTTCCAGTATGATGAATCATCATACTGAACTCAGCTACATTAGCACAACCTTAAGTATTTTTTTAAAAAAGTAAATCAATTATCTTGTTCACTAAGTGCTGTGGTTTTCCCAGTGACTGTGAAAACCAATCAAGAAAAAAAAAAAACTCTCAGAAGAGCTCAGAAGCAAACACTTACCATACAGGTGGCATGGTCAAATTTGTTCCCCCAGATATAAATGTAGGAAAGGTCCGTGTTTATTCTCATTGCTTGTGAAAGAGCTATGAGCCCTTTGCCACTTATATTGTTGCTTACTACTGATAACCTAATAAACAGAGAAAATAGTTATGCGAATGTGCCACACCACTCAATTCCCATATCTTAGTTAAAAATATTTTTTACTGAGTTAATTATTATAGATTTTCTACAGTTCTATGTACAATGAACTTGTATACTTATTAATAATAATGCAGTGAGATATTTGTATTAAGTCCAGTCCTATTAAGTCCTTCTTCAGGCTGCTAGAGGCAGCTTGGGCCATGGAATTGTGCTGTTTCTTAAGGCATTTCTGTGACTCACGCAGCCAGGTTGTTCACTATTTAGTTCTCCAGTGTCAGTGACTTATTGTGTGGTGGCCACATCTCATCTATAGTCTGCTTTGAAGCCCAGGCCTTGGCACGGAGCCAGGCTAAGCTTTGATCTTTGCGGACCGGCAGTTATTTTTATGTTAGTGAACCTGGAAGGCTTTCAGAGGCACCTAGCAGCCACCACCTCCTCAGTCTGCTACTTAAAACTAATGGCTTCAGGTAACACCTTTGATCAGCTTTTACATCCTGCCGGCACGGTTTAATGCGGGCTACAAAATACACCCTGATGGAGAGATTACAGCTCTTTCGGGTTCACCCGGAAGCTAACTTCAACAGAGGATTTTCTTATCTGTTCAAGATCAGAATCAACAAATATAGAGCCTTATCCCTGCATGGAATCTGATTATCTTGAAATTCTGAAGCCCTACAGATCCTGTTCTGTTTACGCTTGCGCACCACAGGGACCTATGCAAAAAGGAACAACGATCCCATAGCCTCCCACCCCCCTTAGAATGACTAGAAGCTGTGAATCACGTGCAAGATGCTGAGATCCTCTACAAAACCAATCTAAGCTTCAACCCAAAACCAAAGATAGAAGAACAAGCATGTATCGGGCTGTGCAGCAATGGCCCCAAGATGAACGAAGGAAGTACAGGCAGGGAAGGTGAACATGAAGCATCAGCACTTTGGCCTGCATGGCATTTCTTGGACTAGCATTTTACTCCTATAGTTCACAAGAAGCTACAGGGGGCTTCATTCAGTTAGTCAAACACAAGCCTCTCGTGCCATGTAAGACATGTCAGTATGCCCTGCCTGGCCTCCAGCTGCAGGTCTCCAGAAGAACCCATGTGGCTTCCCTGCAGCACCCTACGGATCTCTCACAGGCCTCAGGGCACCTCAAACGGCAGAGACACCTATGCTTGGGCAAATGAATCCCACACAATCTGTTGCTCACATTTTTTTCCTTCTCAGCTGGACCAAAAATTTTGGAACTTCCTGACTTTTCTGTTTTGATTGGTAGCATAAAAATACGTAATTTTCATGTCAGTTCAGCCACTGCAAAGTCTGGGTTCCTTTTACTCCAAGTCGTTATGCCTGCAGCCCCTGGGGGAAGTTATGTAAATACTAACGCCTGAAGAGTCCTGTTGTGCAAAGCCAAAGCTTCGCTCAAGTAGACGGCTCCATCATCTTCTATTCGGTTTGAGTTAAGATCTAGTATTTCCAGGGTTTGGTTCCGTTTCAGTAGTTCTCGCAAAAATTTCACATCATCACGAGTTATCCTATTACTGAAAGAGATCATGCATATATATATTTTTAAAAGAATGCTAAGAAAATGAGTGTCTAACGTTAGTCAAGGCTACGTCACGTAGTAACTTACCAGCTAAGATCAAGGTATCTCAGGCTGCAGTTTTCATACAATGCCTCACACAGTCGCTCTACACCAAAGTTTTTAATTTCGTGCTTGCACAAATGTAGTTCCACAAGAGAAGAGTTATTTTTCAACATCGAAGCTACGTGGACTGTTGTCTCTTCCTAGAAGTATACACTAAGTTTTATTAAACTCTATTTTAGAATAAGATATGGTCTTGCTTCAGTAAAAGAGATGCACAACAGCAAAACTTTTTCATCAGTAGCATTCTATTTTGTATATTACAACTTCCTATTGAAAAGAGCAAGGAAACAACGTATTATTAGAACTCAAAATAGGTGAACAATAACAAAAGTATTTGCAGATTTACAGTACTATATACATCCCTGCAGATATTAGGAGCATCAATGCTTGAACCATTATATCTAATCAGTTTCCCTCCCAGACATTGCTTTTAAAAAACTACATTTCAGTCAGCCCTCACTAACGACACTCTTATTTCATGAAGAGAGACAGAACTGCTGTGGGGGAAAATATGCCCTGTCACTGTAAGGCACAGTAAATCCATTTTGAAATTGTCACATTTAGTTACAAAAATAAGGGAGTGAATTCTTTGAGTCAAAAATAAGGGAGCAATCCAGAGGCCTCAGAAGATGATCGGGTTGAAGGTGGAAACAATGGCAAATAGAAAGTCTCTCACCAATGCAGACTAGGCCTTTACTTTCAATGCCAGGAGTTTGAATTTATTTGTAAAACTGTACTTAGGCAGATCAACCCTTGTCTTGGTAGAAGAGAACCCACTACAATCTGTTTAATCTTTTAAAATCACCTTTGGGATATGGGAAGGTCTGGCTTTCGTGACAGTTTAATTACATTATCTTACCATCAGGAAAATGGGGTATGCATCACGGGCAGCTGAAAACTGCTGCCAGCCTGGCAGAACCAGCTCTGTGGCCAAGACTTCAGCAGGACCAGCAGCCATTTACAGCAGTTGCATGCCTGCAGGTGAAAGCCTACAGGGATGCACAGAAGCTGCATGCCTGCAGGTGAAAGCCCACACCTCTGTGCACAAGTACCCATCCAGTGGCCTGTGGTGCTGCCCCCAGCAAACACTGCCTTACTCATTCCCTTTTCAGTGCCTGATTGTTTTGGCAGGTCTGTGTCTTTGTTTTGGATCACAAATGCATCATAGGTTTTACATTGAGGTTCATTCACTTGTTAAATTCCAGCTTCAAGTTCGCACAGTGAAACAAGGAAACCACAGAGCGCAGTGAATATGGCATATTGTTAAAGTATGCCTTTCTTCCTTAGGCTGCAGCCTCTGGCAATTGCCCATGTATCACACTGCTCAGATAAAAAGCAGCCTTTTGTTCTTCCCCTGGGTTTCTGCTAAACAGCTTTTATCCCTCAGTTTGCTGAATGATGCATAAAACTCTCCATGCTCTGGCAGCGGAAGGAATACCCGGTTCAGTAATACCCAGTCATCTCCATTGGCCCTTTGTTTAACCAACGCGTACATACCAAGAAAGACATTTAAGATGAAAAAAAAAAAAATTAGCCTCCCAGTTAAACAAGGGCAGCTTGTGAGGGCACAAAGCTTGTGGCAGAAAAAAAAATAATAATAAAAATCTACATGCATTTTTTTTTTTTAAGTTATTACGTCACTTAGTAAGAAAACCCAGAGAGCCCTGTAGTCTAGATTTCCATAAATATGTCAGCATTGATTTCAGTTATGCTTCTCCCTGACTGAGCTGGCACCACAGTCTACCAACATACCTCTTGGCTGTATAGTAAAGGACGATTTAGGTTTATTGCTTTGACTGCTTTGTTCTGAGTCAGGACTGTTGCTATTGCTGTCAGACACTGCGTACCCTGCAAATGGAAATAAACAAACCCTTTAGATAAAGCTGTCCGAAGTATAGATCAAGCTACTACATTACCATGACTTCCTAGAATTGATTGTCAGAAGATCAAAAACACTGAATGGGCTCTGCTTGGAAATACCATTATTTCTGCCTCCCTGTACTTCGGAGCAATGTAAGCGCTGTAGGCTCGCGCTTACAGGCACCGATGCCAGCTCCCTGCGGAATAACAGAATGGAATTAGACTAAGAACTACAACTGACCAGGAAATTTGGCAAGTCAGAAAATAAGAAGCAAGAATAATGCATCTCAGAGAGATCTTTGTCTATTTAATTAATCCTGTACTTCATTTTTCCCAATTTATGAAGTAAGATATAGCTTGTGTGTGTTCCCCAAGGTCTTCAGTAAAAGTCTTAGCTAACATGTATCCACTAGATAAATGCATACTAGAAGTGAATTAACGTGGTACAGAGCAGTCGGAGCCTAGAATACAGGCCAATGTGGATTTCTGTATTTCCTTGGTTTGGTCACTAACTTACATTTATGTTCCTTTCCAATTAGGCTGGGCTACACCTGAAGCTATTTCATTTTAAAACAACCCTGTCAGCTTCCTACCAAGCATAAACATATTAAGTGTTTCAATAAATCTTACTCCAGCAACACTTTCCTTGTTTAGATATTCATAACCCCCACAGTTCCTGGAAGGTATTCCCCCTTCTAGTGTGGGAGCAAATTCTGCAATTCCAGCGAACAAATATAATAAAGTTTTGCATCTGACCTCCAGGTGACAGCCACAACTGTTACGTTACAGTGCAGCTTACTCTGTACGCCCAACAGATGCTTCTCCTGAGAAGTGAGCAGCTTTAACAGAAGGCTGAGAGCAGCCCACCTCAATGTCACTCCTGGCTCGGTCAGAGCATTCTCCTGCCAGGCAAGACACAGGACCAAGTTCTCCTAGGCAGGGAGAAGGACCATGGCCACCTTCCAGCCCCACTGAGGCTACCTCACAAGGACACACCACCTGGAGGAGGTTCACAGCTCCACTTGCGACCTGCTGCTGTAACCCCACAGGTGTTTAAAGCCATCCATGGTTTTAACTGGAGTGGGAAACGCTCTTTTTAGTGCCTTGACCGGTTCCTACCGTCCTGTCTTTCCCCAGTGCAGCTTGGGGGAAGTCTCAGCACCCACCTTAGAGGCAGTGAATTATCTGAGAACAGATTAGGGGCCTTTCTACTCAATTCAGCACTGCCATGCCTAAGTCCTTTTTGAGTTGAGTCCTGACAGGAGCAGAGCTATGGGGAGGGTGAATTTCAGGCTTTATAGCACTGCACACTTTAGAAGAAGAACCCCTTTCTTCAGTATGTATCATACAGAATTTAGACAGCACAACAAATGAACAACAGAAACAATGCTGAATATGCAAAAGCCAAGCACCTGAACTCCCAGGGACGGTGACTCAAACATATCACTGGTTGTGTGACTTGAGTGTTTTATGCAACACACTGCATTATTATACATTGCGTTACCTCCAGCCATCACAAAATGCAAGCTCAATGGCAACAGAGGGCACTTCCTCTAAGCAAGCACTGCAGGATCTTTGTAATACTGACATGTTCAATGACTTGGGTAACTGCTGGTAATTTCCCTGGTTTACTTACCAGATGACAGTCTCCAAGATCTAACTTCTCTAAGGTAGAATTAATTTGTAGCATTGAAGCAAAGTACATTCCACCTTGGTTTCCCATTTTGTTTCCAGTCATTCTCAAATATACAAGGGTTTCATTCCTCTAGAAAATGAATAGATAATGCTTTTCACATGGCTAGAACAACAACCTAACAACTGTCCTTTTTCCTGTGAATCCTGCTAGTTGCCACACAGACCAAACATCCCTCCAGAATCGTACTCAAGTGTTAACACTGACTAAGCAGCTGGCGCAAGCTTTCCACAGTGGAAGCACATAGAGCCTGGAAGCAAAGCTTAGTTATTTGAAAACTTCTTTCTCCCAGGTAAGCTCGCAAGTTGCACACTCATAAAAATAATGCAGGCAGATATTTCTGCATACACTGGCAACTGAAATGAAAGTTATACCAAAATTCACTTAAACAAGAATACAACATGCCTTTCAGAAAGGCAAAGTTTACTTGTATTTCTCAGAGGCTTTGAAATCAAAGCCCAGCAAAGACAATCAATTTCAGCAGGGCTTTTTTTTTTTTTTTTTTTTTTTCTTTTTACGCAGTTAAATCAATGCATCAGTCTTTGCAGGACTGCTAGTAGAAAGTTCTGATCAGAGGTTGAGAGAAGTCAGTGGCTCTCCCCCCCTCTCCATGGAATTTCAATGGATAAAAAATACCTTTTAAACGGGTAAAGTCCTAAGTGCAATGCAGAGCGGTTTTCTATTTTTAACTCCTCAGTACCACTGTACTCTTACTCAATTATAATCTCTGGTAAAGAGATTACAAAACAAACAGTTCTGTGAGCAGAAGATATAACGAAGCCTGGTTTCGTATGGCTTTTACATGTTCCACATGTCCCTGGTCCCCTTTCCCCAGTGCAGTGCCTCCCTACAGCATCTCCTTCTTTTTTCTTCCCCCTTCACCCAAGGGGAGCCCAGGTCAGGTCCTGCCACCTGCCTGCAGGACGAGCTCAGCAAATGTTGCTGTGGGGCTGCACAAATAGCTCTGGGGGATCCTGGCAAGCCTGATGTTGTACAGCTCTACCGTACAACCTTAGCGCTTTGGAGGCCTCCCAGATTTAGTTGAAATTAGTTCAAAGACTATGAAGGAGGAAGAAAGAGCCCACAAGAGTCTTGTTTCATAAACACAAGTATTACATGCAAGCCTCATTTCCTTAGGAAACCACGTTAAAAACAACTAACATGTTTTTGTGCTGTTGCTGAGGCAAAGCTTTGAAAGTACGTCTCAGACACCTTGACTTGAGACAAGCATTGACATCAAGGTACAGGCAAATTTAACACTAAATTTAAAAAAAAAAAAAAAAGCTCAAAGGAAAATATTGATGGCATTATACAACTTGGAGCATAGCATAGCATTTTTCACACAGAAAAATCCAGAGCGATAGTTGTGATAATTAAGTATTAATGGCAGCACAGCACAACTTTCTCTTGCGTGAAATCTGATTTCTGAAGGCTGCCTTGGGAAAACAAGCAATCCCTGTGTTACAGCAGAACGCTGAATGGGCTGAAGACAGAGGGCCCTTTCAGCCAACTTTGATGTTGGCAGGACAACTAGTACTGTTCATCAAAAGCAAAAAAATATCAAACTGGATGCCAACGTCTAAATCTCCCAGACTAATACTCACATGGAGGGCTTTCGCTATCAGCTCTGCTCCGCTTGTGCCAATATCATTAAACATCAGGTTAAGGTACTGCAGAGTTGAGTTTTCCTTAGGAACAAATGTAGCAGAAAGCAATGAGACTTCTTTTCTAGAGCATGCTTGATCTTTTCAAAAAGATGTGTCATACACCTACCTACAACCTCCACCCGGCACTGCTTTACAGACAGAACCTGATTTGGAGAAGTGGTTTGAGAATGCCAAAGTACATCAGATGAGGGATAGACAGAAAAACATGCAGTGTGTAAATCCTCATGGGGCTCACAATAGCCACCTAGGAACCCATATGACTAAACAAGGCAGGTGGCTAAGCTCAGACGTAGACCTCCAGCTACTTCGTGAACTTGAAGGCACTCCCCTGAGCTCCAGAGATACAGGCACAGAGTGGAAACTCACCACTTTCAGTCTGTATTTCAAGTGCTAACAATGACAGAAAGGAAGCATTAAAGGTTCCTATGTTTAGAACCACAGAAAGGCTAATAGGAAGGATAATGTATCTGAAACAAAGGCCCTGGCACACTTGACACTACCATTACGTCCTTTGTTTAATTGAATGTAAGCCTAAAAGCCCTCTGGTTTATTCCACCATTCCTTCTTCACGACACCCTAGATAACTATCAAACTCTTTTGCTCTCAGAAATTAAAAATCTCCCCCAGAGAATGCAATCTGAGGTTCTAGTGGGATGGATTTGGATGAGGTTCTAGTGGGATGGATTTGGATACAGAAGTCAAAGTTAGTGGAATTCTGCCATACCAATGCATTCTTGTCTCAAACACACCACAGAAATATTAACATAGCCAAATAAATCATATTGCTGAAACATAAACATCATTTTGGCACCTGGAGGAATGCTGCCATGTGCTTTGCTCCAACATCAGTCAATACATTGTACCTAAGATCCAAACCTGAAAAAGATGAAGAATGAGACAGATGTATACCTACAATTGATTGATCTATGAACAAAAAGAAACAAAGACAAACTAAGGCTGAAGTCAAGACTGCTTGTGTTTTATGTTTTTTTATTTTTTTATATGATGTTTAGCTGCCCATTGATGTTGAACCACCACAATATTAGCACATCAAACACAGAAAGAAAAAAAAAAAAACTCACCTGTGACAAATACAGAACTGCGCAAGACAAAGGCAAGAACCTGAAGATCTTCATCTGTAACTCTCTGCACAGGCATTAAATGATTATTTCCAGCTATTTTTAATGTGATCCCTTTTGTCCATTTCCTGTAACACAAAAATGTAAGTACATCAGGAGAGGGAAAATGATACAGAAAAATGAATTATCTCTCCATATAAGAAGTATATCTATGTGCAACCTCATTGGTGCTCTTGGATGCAGTTAGCTGCTGTAGCTAACTGTGGTAATGCCACAGCAGATAATATGATTCACCCTGTACCTCAGCACTATCCATTTTGATACTCTCAATCCACTGCATAGCTGCAAGACCACACATACACAGAGAGCAGGAAACAGCAAGATGAGGGGAGGGCAGATGAAAACAGAGAAAACTGGTCTGGAGATTACCTTATCATCTCCTTGTTACCTGTCCTTTATCTACTCTATCCTGCCCCCAGAATAAAAAGCTAGCACAAACCACTACCTTACCCTGTCTTCTCTTGGGTTCTCTCTCTAAATGACAATTAATCCTGCCCCCAGGAGCATCCAGGAGAGGAAGCTCTATCTTGCCACATAAGGAGAGACAATTTGGGTGGTTAATACCTTGTCAGGACTCAGAGACAGTTCAGGAAAGCATTACCAGCTGGAAGCTAACTGGATGCAGCTGAGGCTTTTTAAACAGGAGCAAGACAAAAGGCAGGGAGCTAGAATGACTGTAGACATTGGGTTTGACTTCTCTAAGGGATGTAAAGTCACTATGCTGTACCTTTTCACCTTTGATTTAACTGCTGTAAAGCTGTCCAGAAGGGATATACAGTTACAGACTTCTGAAAGATGATTTCAAGATGAGTCAAACCAAAACGTCTGCAGTAAATGTTAAGTGTGATCTGTGTGTAAGCCTGAAACTGCATAAACTTTCTCACTGTTCAATTCCTTGTCCCCTTCTTGTTTAAGGAGTTCAGAAGAATCTGAAAATTGCTGTTTGTTATTTCCTTACATGTTATCACTTTTATCAGCTTCTTGAAGCACACGAGCAATGAAAGGGTTTTCAGGTTGGCTCAGGTTTTGGCAAGCCTGCAAATACTGCTGGTGAAGGTCTGGAAGAACTGACATGACAGTGCTTGAAAATAAAACAAACTGTTATTGCATCGTTACAGCAGCCTAGCAACATCTCCATGGACGCAAGTTCTGTTGTGCTGGGAGATATAATAAAAATGGGCTTGGGCTGAAAAGGGTTACAATTATTCAAATGTAACACAAGAATAACAGATAGATACAGACGTACAGAGGGAGGGGGAAATTTTTTTTTTTTAAAAAAAAAGAAAAAAAGGAAGGAAAAATTGTGGGCTTGTGTATATATTCCTGATCTGCCACCACAGAGGATCTGAGCCTTTAGACGTAATATTCATATAGACAGATCCCTTGTCCTTGTAAAAAGGACTGTTTCCTGCAGTCTGTGATGAAATCTAGTTCAGAGTGTTGCACGGTTACTTGAGAAAATCAGCCCAGACAGAGGAATGAAGGTGGGAAGCTTTGGGGGGAGCCTCAGCCTCACTGAGAGCAGCAAAGCTGCAAGGCCCTCAGCAAACTGCCCTCCTGCCCCTGGTGCCTTGGGATCTGGACAGGAAAGCAGCAGCTTTGAAAGGGGCCTGGGGTGCATGTGACAGCCACAGGAGGCACCTTTTGGCTCGGGTGTGCTACCCACAGCACCCTGCTGTTCACAGATGTTAGGGTCCAGCATCCACACAAAAAGACACAAGCTCCCGAATTGCTGGCACTAGTACAATACGAGCATCTATGGCCATTACAAGTCCCCCTGAAAGCCCATAAGAGGGTGTAAGGCCGCCAGACAGCCGGTGACACCCAGCAAGCACATCCCCACGGCTGCTGCTTCCCTTGCAGCCTGCCCTGCCCAGCCAGGGCCCACCATCGCTCCTGGCTCCTCAGCACCCTCCCCGTGTACACCCGCGCCGTGGGCTGGGCCCGTTACCACAGAGCCGATATCCAAGGGAGCGTCCCGGCCCACTTTTTGGGGGGCAGCCTCAGCCTGCCCGTGGGTGAGCGGCACAGGAGGAGGCCACAGCCTCTGGCGTCCCCTCAGGGCTCTGGCAGCAGTCCCAACCCCAGCGTGGAGAGGCCTGAAGGCCAGGCAGGGGCAGCGTCACCGTCACACACTGCCCGTCACACTGGGTTTGCTTAGCCCCAGAATATGTTAGTCAGTGGCATGCCTGCGTGCTCCGAGGAGCCTTGGCACAAGTGAGCGTAGCTATGGGGATTAGCAGTTACTTGGGAGGTGCCCTAGCCCGTCCTTTCCACTGAGGAAATCCTTCCACTGACCCCCAGAAAACCCAGGGCTGGGCTGGGATCACACTTTCTCCTCACCCCACAAGATGCAGGGCTCACTCCAGAATGATGAATTCGGAACTAATAAAAAAGACAATGCCCTTATACAATGGTTGCGTGAGACTGCAGAGCTGAGCTTGGGTCTCCCCCACCTCGTTGTTTCAGTTCTTCCTCCTTGTTCTGGTGACCTGGGGAAAGCACCTGGGGAATGTGAAGGGCCTCAGGTAGGTGACTGATGGCCGCCTCCTGACTTTAGCCTCTCCTTCCTCTCTCAGTTTATCTTAAATGTCAGCCAAAAGGTGCCCTCCACCTACTCGTGTACACAGTCAGCCAGGTGGTCGCTCCTTTCCACCTCTTACTCTTTCGCAGTCCACATACTGCAATTTAAAAGTTATCAGATATCAGGCTTACTGGTGTCTCTCCAGCTCAGAAACTACCGAGTGTTATAAAAGAAGGTACCACCTTTTTATAGGAAGGCTCTTGTCAGCTTTACAGTCAGCATAGCTGAAGACAGAACTCAGCGCTTTTAAATTAAGAACCGAGAAAGATGCTTCCTCCAGCCCCACTGACTTCACAAAGGTCACCCTCTGATCCCCCTGTTGGGGCATGCCAGGACGCTGGGTTCCAAGTCACAGTCCTGCTGTACACACATCCCCTTGATGTCAAGGAATGTAAGCAGGTTTTTTTTGGAGGGGTACAGCCATGATTAGAACCTGTCCCTAAATGCTAAATTCTTCCAGTCTTTATATAGTGCAAGAAGGTGTTTGAGTACTGCTGATTTTTTTTTCTCTTCTGAAATTAAAAATAAGGAGCACAGATGGTTGAGTCTCAGGAGAGCGTGGATGCCAGCACAAGGGACATTAATTACCCTAAAGATGAACCTGTCTGCTCTGAGGATGACCTTTTTCAGACTGCACAAGAAATAACAGATAATGAAGCTCTGGAGAATGAAGCTCTGGAGCATGAAGGTCTTTTTCCCACATACATCACAGACAGGATATTTTTTATTGATTTGGCCAATAAGCAACTGCAAACCATCTCACCAGAGGTCTTCAGTCTAGAGTGTCTGGAGGAGCTGCATGTAGAAAAGAACCTAATTGTGAGCATCCCCAGAGCCATAAATCGCCTGAGGAACATGAAGGTTCTCTACTTGGATCAGAATCACATACAGGACATATGTGAAGAACTGGGGGAGCTGAAACATCTTCTGAGCTTAGATTTAAGTAACAATCCCCTCTCTTACAGTTCACTGCTGGTTATCAGCAACTTGCAGTCCCTTCGTCAACTCAGGCTCTACAAAACCAACTTGCAGGAAATCCCAGTGCAGATCTGCAAGTACCTCCATCATGTTGAACTGCTTGGCCTTTCTGATAACAATCTACAGTGTCTGCCTAAAGAAATAGCAAACCTGACAAAACTCAAGGAAATTTACCTCAGAAGAAATAGATTTGAAATTTTCCCCGTTGAGCTTTGTCAAATTGCTAATTTAGAAATAATAGATCTGGAAGAAAATCTAATCAGTGTCATCCCACAAGAGGTAGGTTTGTTGACAAACTTAGTTAAGCTATTTTTAGCTTTTAATAAGTTATCCTCTATTCCTCCTACACTGCAATACTGCCAGAAGCTGGCTGTGCTGGATCTGTCTTACAATCTCCTGCGCAAGCTTCCCCCAGGTTTGAAGAACCTCACAGAAATGATAGATCTCAAATTGTCTGGTAACAGCCTGGAGAAGTTCCCATACCAGATGCGCTGCTGGACATCACTTTCCCGTGTGTATCTGAGGAACACTGGACTGCACACGGTACCCATCTCCTTCACCAGATTAACCGGTGTCAGGGTACTAGATCTGAGTGAAAATTGCTTTGATGAAATTCCTAAAGGAATATGCACTATGAAAAGCCTGGAAGTATTGTCTCTGGATGACAATCAAATACAGCAGGTATTTGTTTCTTTGTTTCTGTTTTTATTTTATTGAGACCCCCCATTTTTGCAAAGTCTAAGTTCTTCATTTCAGCTGAGTCCCACCTTTCTCTACTAAAATGAGATGTGTTCCACTTGGCACGCACCTGAGTGTAGGTAACTCATTATTACTCACATCTGAGTATTCAGACAGGGAAAGAGAAGCAAGAATGTAGAAGCACTGACCTTTGTGCGGCATAGTAAAGATGAAATAGTGACTGGAGGGAAGGGACTGCTTCAGGTTTTTTTGCATTTTTTCCATGTATATGGGAAAATAAAGAGATGCACTTGTGTAGAACCAAAGCATCACAAACTGAACCAGAGCAGAGAGCAACTTTAAGACGGATGTGATATTGTTAATGCCTTTAACATCATTAACATTTGCTGTTCGTTTGATAATGAACAGATACGCACTCAAGTTGTGCTGTTATCAGCATGACATATTCAGTTTTAGGTCTGAGAATACACCTCCCTTTTTTAAGTAAATGCAACTCCTTTTTCCGAGATTTCCATCAGTGCAATTTTCTTCTTAAGGGTTACATTTACAGAAGTAGTAATTCATGCAAAAGAATCACTTTCAGAGCTGATCCATTTAAATGACTCTCCTCTACACTGAGCATACAAAAGGAAGTGAAGAAGCAGACAAATTCTTTTCTGCTAAGAAAAAAATCAACCTCATAAGAAATCTCTCCAGCAGAGGAAACAATCAACATTAGTGCAGCCCCACAGCTTTTTCCTAGAGATTTTCCCCTAAAAATAAAATCCCTAAGATTACTGCATGAATGACTTAATGTATCTTTTTTTTTTTTTTTTTGACAACCATCTAGATACCAGTGGAAATGCAAGAACTGACAAATTTAAAATGCCTTGGCCTGTCTGAAAACCAGTTCAGTATCTTTCCAATGGAAATCTTTCTCCTGGAATCATTAGAGAGGTTATACCTGGGACAAAATAAAGGAATTAAATTCACAAGTCTGCCAGGAGACATCATCAAATTGCAGGTAGGAGCAACAGAAGGGGGAAGATCTTTTGCTGCTGTGGCCTGGCACTTTTGTAGACTTCAGCTGCTCCCAAATGCAGGACTGAAAGGTACTCTTTAGGTACATGGTACAGCATCAGGCCAGGGCTGTTAAAATAAGAAGAATATCAATACTCAGTGTTTAAAACTCAGGCACTCTCTATCTGGTAGTTGTCCCACTAGTGTATAAGCTTTTAAACCTCACTTCTGCACTTATTGATATCCTCTGCATATTAATTATAAAGCAAGTTAAGGAAAAATCCTTCCGTTCTGAAAAGTTATATGCACATATTTTCCAGAATCTGAAAGAACTGTATATGGAGAATAACTGTCTGGAATACCTGCCCCCAGAGGTCGGCTCATTGACCCACTTGAAAATACTTGACTGTCACAACAATCTTCTTAAGGAGCTCCCAGAGTCTATATGCCAGATACAAGGTGAAAAACAGTCTTTGTGTTTGTGGCCCTACGGACACAAAGCATCCTGGGGTTAGGAGGGAGAGAAGGAATGCAGTGCATTGTGCAATGCTCATCCAGTAATTGGAAGGGCCAAACCAGACAGAGGCTAAGAGGTGAGAGGGTGAGGGAAGTGCTGTGCCCAACCCAAACATACAGCAGGTCCTTCCTGGTGACCCCCCCCAACCCCAGGAGCCCAAGGACGGGGTGTCTCCAAGCTCCAAGCAGACCCCTGGTGGGGGAAGATCTGAGGGGTCAGCACCAGTGACCCCAGGGCAGTGGTGAGGAACCTGCTTTCTGGGGTTGCTCCCCAGCCCAGTCTTCCCATCTTTCCCAGTTCCCCAGTGCATCTCCACGTGTGGTTAAGTTCACTAGCACTGCCGGGGTACCACTTAGCAGGACTTGTGAAAGCTGGATTTGGCCACCAGGTGAGTCTTCACCTAGCCAAGTCAGTGCATTGCTAGGAGAGTCCCAGTCCCATCCTTCCACGCTTGGAGAGGCACTTAGAATTTTCAATACACAAGCTCTTACCATACACAGACTGAATTGTTTGGGCCTCATCCATATGCCCTTTACAGGGAGAATGCAGGAATTCCTGCATTCCACATCATTCCCGTTCCTTGTGTTCCTGCTTTTGTGTATTCAGGTTTGCAGAAGCTGCTCCTTCAGAACAATCAGCTGTCCCAGCTGCCCGAGGATTTGGCCAGCCTGCAGCAGCTGGAGGTGGTCCTAGTGGACGGGAACCCTATGACAGACCCTCCGATCGAAGTGTGCTGTCAGGGGACATCTGCTATCTTGGAGTACTTAGAGGAACAAAAGCGTAAAAAAGCCATGGTCGTGAAGGTACCTGTGTTAAGAAAGCAACCGCAAATGTGCACACACCGCAGTGGTTTTAGTAATCAGATACTTTGTAGAACAACCTACAGAGCACCCTGCACAACATCAAAAACACCTTAGAACGTTGTTTGCATCAGCTACTGTGGAGCCATACTTCTAAAGCTGATCATGTTAAGGCAAAACACAGGGAACCACCAGGAAATAGAGCACTGGGCAGCTTTCAGAAACGTAGCAAAAGGTTGTCACTGCCCCGCCAGGTCACAGTCAGCAGTACGGCCCTTGCAACTCGCAATAGAGCTTGGGCAGTGACAGGGGAATGGTTACTGCCCCTAAAAGCAAGTCAGGTCCTCTAAGTCAAGGCACTGTTTAGAGACAAATCTAACTGCCACTCTTGCTGACTGTGTTTTGACTGTAGAAAGTTGAAGTTACAGTTGCAGATACATTGAACAAAACATTTTTGTGTGTGAGGGGTTTTTTGTTGTTGTTGTTCATTTCTTTGTTTTTTTTTTTTTCCCCCAAAGGAAGATCTGTTTGTATCACCCAATGGGCCATGGAATGAATTAACTCAGAAAAAAGTATGAGGCAAGAAGGAAGGAAGGGCAAATACTCAGCCTTTGATTCTTCTGAAACTAAAATTCTTCCTCTCCTTCTGTAGTGTTTGCTATTTGTTCAGGAATTAATATGTTTCTCCCAGACTTCTCTTCTGAACTAAGTGATGGCATTTTAAAATGTGTAAACATAGTCATTTACTTCTCGGAGGGTCTGGGGGACTGCAGTGTTTGTGTCCTCCCTGGTAAGGAATTCCTCTTGAAAAAGTAACACAATAAAAAGAATTCAGGTGGCTGTCAGTCAGGCTGCAAACAATGTGGTTGAATGCAGAGTAAGAGTTGCTTTGGAGACCACATTTGTTTGACTTTTTGCATCAAGAATAACCACCAGTAATACTGCTCCACACAACTGTTTGCCTTTACCCTTTTCTGCAAGGTAACCAGACTGTTCTCTCTTTTTGAGATCCAAAATCTGTGGCATGGGTTGATGACCAAGAAGGGGATTGGAGCTCTGTTGACACTGAAGAGTCTAGCAAACAAAAAAATGGAAAAGAAAGGAAAAGAAAAAGGAAAAGAGAAACCTGGAAAAAAAGCAAAAACCAAAAAATGATCTTTGTGCAGTAACTGGAACAGAACTCTTCTCATTTACAAGAGGAGCAAACGTGAGCAGAGATTAAGTGAGTAGGAGACAAGCAGTAGTATTAAAGCATTTCAATCAGTGAGTGTTACAATTAAAAGTGTTTTGTTTTTGTTTTTCGGCTTGTTTTAGTTCTTTTGTCATCATTTGCTACAGCTGAATCTGGAGATATCAAATCTGCTGAAATATTTAGAGATTTCTCATTCTGAATACATTATCTCAAAGCATAGGGACAGATGATTAACTGGAAATAAATCTAATCTGCCAGAATCTGTCGCAATGAAGCATTCATTGTTCTGAATTCCAAAGGATTTTACATCCAATACTGAGCAATCTGTTTTCCAGTCAGTGAGGTACATCCATACCTAGAATGAAACAATACTTGTAGCCCTACATACTAGCAGCTATTTCTTGACTTTTGCATTCATAAACTATCAAAACCTTGTCTGGAAATATGGAGCAGGATTCCAGGCAGCCAGAACATACACACTTCCACCACAGTCTGCATTACCATTCTACCTTGCAAGAGGATAAAGAGCTGTTTTAAAAGCATTTCTACGCTTTTGCAATAATGTTCCCTAACGTTTTGACAGTCTGTAGTTACAGTACCTTGAATGACTGCAAGCTGTCAAATCCTGAGCTTTATAGCTCATCTCTGAGATAGCTTGGTGACAGTTTGCAAAATGCCTGTGTACAATGGGTTTATGTGAAAGCAGTGAGCTTGCAGAATGCAGCATTCTGCCATGATTCTAGCATGCCAAATTTATATGCAAACATACCTCTCCACAGCGCTTCCTAGGACTACCAGTGACCTGTTAGACATCCACTATTCTTGTCTAGTTTTTATTCTTTGCTCAGTCACTCTTCACACCCCTACAGAGTTCCATCTGCAACATCCATTCAGCGCAGAGCTGAGCTAGGACCAGCCACGGAGCAGATCCAAACTGCAGGAGCGGGTGGGAGCAGAACCTCTACTTAGTTTAATTGGCAGGCCAGAACTTTAGTCCTGCTCTCCCTCCCTGTGCCTGCGTTGCCTCAGAGAAAGAGAAGTTGGTGGCACCCTGAAGGAGGTGGTGAAGGCAGGGTCACTGAGACTCAGCTCCTCCTACAGCTCCTCTCCAGCTCATGCTCTTCTGAGTGCTGGGGCTACATCCGCATCCAGGGCATGGATCTCATTGCCATTTGGCTCCTGAACCTGTTGATACTGAAATCTCAGTAATATGAGTAATATGCTTGCTGGCAGGAGAGAACTGGGGACTTTTAAGTGCAGAAAATTGGAATTGCTCAGTTTTGGTTTTCCATCTTAGTAGGTAACCGATGCTGTTTTGACTGTCTGGAGGTGTCTTATGAAATTTTTTCACCTTAAGTGAAGGTGAAGAGGCACAGAGAAAAGCGTGATTCAGAGACTGCTGAGGAGGAAAACACTGGAAGAGAGATTTCCAGGAAGACTGGCAGATAGACAGGGTAATAGAAGGGATTTAATAAAAGCTTTTTAGTGGTAGAATAGGCATGACAGAATCATGAAAGAGTGAAGGACTGAGAAGGGGGTCCAAAAAAGCAAGTGGAGAGGTTACTAACAGTGAGTCTGTACTGTGCCCTGGAGCTGAGAATGAGGAACCCAAGTATAGCACAGCAAGCAAGCCCAGCAGTGAGGCCCACCTCAGTCTGAATTAGATGGAGAGGTTCAAGTGAGAGAGGAGCAATTCACAGAGATTCCCAAAGAACAGACACAGGATCATTTTCCCGGTTGGACCAAAGGCAGATTTGAGAGGGAAAGACAGAGGAAGACAAGTGATTAAGAGTTTGTGTATGCTGGTGTTAAACAGAGGTGATAGTATTTCCACATGAAAATACTTCTCCTGGCTTGAGTGACTGAAAGACTCCCTCATTAGCCCTGTATACAACAGGGGCTCTTTGCTTCATTTCCAAGGCTGAACATATCTGCAGCTGATTCTATTTGGCAGCAATTCCCTACTACCTCTGACCACAGCACTCCAGTTCATCTCACAGTCCTCAGAGCTGGGGGAGCCGAGTGCACTTCTCAGTGAAACTGAGACTGCAACCACGAAGTCCAGGGAGACCCTTGTGTGAAATCATGGATTAAACAACAGAAAGGTATCAGCAGAACATGATTAGATGCTGCATATAGCCCTGACCAGTCAGAAGTTGGTGTTGGAAGGGTCACCCAGGCTGAAAGCTGAGTATTGACCTGCATCTGCATGAGTGGAATTGCTGAGGGGTCCTTGCAAGTTAGCAAAGTGCCAGTGAATGGTCCTGTTGTGCCTCTCCTCCAGGAGACTGCTGCAGCATGTAGACATACTCAGGGCTAATTGAGCAGTACTTTATCCCTCAAGCTGCCTCAGGATTTCTCTAAGACTCCTCACTCAGTGGGCAGATCCAATATCTTTACTTCCTAAAATACCTTACCAGTGAATAATCCCACTGCAGACTTTGAGCTCATGTGTGGGTTAACAGGCTCCATGACACAAGTCAGTATGCCAGAATTTGGGTCTGTGTAAGCAAATCCAATAAATGCCAAATAAGAAATCATCAAATGTAAGAAGAGGAGCCACTTGTATGGATCCAAGTTGGTGATTTTTCTAACAGGTTTGGGTGTAAAGGAGGATGCTCTGCTCCTAGTTAGAAGCTGCCCTGAGCTTTTAATATTAGCTTTTGCTTCCCTGGCTTGGTTTCCTCCTTATTTAGAGGAAGTGAAAGAACACATTTTATGTCACAATGTGTTTTAAAGGCTAATGGATTAATCCTGAATGCAGAGAGCATGAAGGCACTCCAAGAACTCCTACTGGCTTTGATAAATGTGGGATCAGAATCCTCAATCTCAAGGTCTGATTTTGTGCTGCATTCCATAAAAGGTTCAGTGCAGGGAGCTCAACCCAGTTAACGATGGAACACCTCAGGATGTGAAGGACCATCTGAAGTTTCCTGATTTTTTTTTCATAGCCTAACCCAGAACGCTTACGAATTACTCTGTATTCCAAAGCCTTACTAAAATAGCAGAACTTTTGATCTAACCTTCTGCAGCACCTTCTTTGCCCAAGGCTTGCAAAGACACCAATCAACCGTTTCTTACCTTGATTTCATGCTGATTCTGTATGCAGAACTCACCTACACTACCAGATGGCACCGAGGGCCAGAGCACAGGCAGAATAGCTCCTTCTGTATTCTTCTTGCTGGACTGATATATAATCCTGAGTTGTTGGGATGCTTTCCAAATCTCACAATTATGTAGCTTTAAAGCATTCACAAAGGGGCAGAAGTTTTGGGGAAGAAGAAGCCAAATTTTAAAACATAGAGGTTTCAAGTATCTTTACATTAGAGGCATTTTCCTTATAGGCATGAGGCTATAATCACACTGCCCATCTGTCTGCATCAGTGCATACCCCAGCCACTTGCTTCCACTGGCAAGCCTGCAGTGTGTCTACCTGAAATCGTCATTGCTCTTTTGCCATCAGTCATTGTAGCATTCACAAGAAGATTAGGCATATATAGTAGTGTCACCATAGCAGCGTAAGAATGGCTCAGAGAATCTGAAAGAATACGTTAATAAATGGAAGGATCTGTGTATGCAGAAGGTTAAATAACTGTTTTATATAATTTGGAACTATTTCAAGAGCTCTCATGAGAAGAGATTATTCAAAACTGGGCAGTTTTCTAAGTCAAAGACACACAATGCTTAGTTCATATGCTGCTTGTGAATGGCTTTCCAGAAACCTTCAACCTCCATCAGCAGTCAAAACGAATGTTTCTCTTGTTGTCTTGATTAAAGCTTTCCAATTGTTGCCGCTGTGATTCTGAAAGGACCCATCTTTGCATCCCCAGCTCTGCCAGTGCAGGCAGCTTTGTCAGTGCTGCTAGCAGCTCACCGAACCATGTCCCACAGTCACGGCAGGACGAAGGGCGAAGGCTGACATCCAGCTCTGAGAGTTCTTTGAATGCTGCTAAGCCGTGACAGAAAACCATCCACCCTTCGTCAGAGATGCTGTTATTATAACTCAGATCCAGCTTCCGTAGTCTGGCGAGATGGCCATCCTGCGTCAGCAACGCTGCAAGAAATGACACACACAAACAAAATCAATACATCCTAGCAATTGCTTTAAAAGCTTATAAGTAAGAAGAGGAGTGTTTTAATACCATATTATTTAGAGCCTTTCTGCAGTCAAACAGCAAGGATCAACTCCTTGGCAACGTACAACATGCCAATCGCTTGCTGTTGTTCTCAGAAGGACTGTTTTATCACAGCTGAAGGTGCGTACAATATTTAAAACACAGACAGTTCCAAAGGAACAGAAGTGTCAGGTTAAAATTGTATGGCAATCTGAACACCTCTGAGTCAGTTGGAGGTTATATGAAGTGCTAATTAAAATAGGTAGGCAGGCTTTACAGGGAGATTTAGAAAGAGAAAAGCAAAACTCTGCAACGCTGCATGATTACAACAGCCACCTCTCACTATGGGAGGGTAATGGACCTAATATACCCTAAAGGGAGCTGGGATCATTAATGTATAATTAGCAAAAGAGCCACCTGTCAAGGGTGATGTTTATAAAGTCAAAAATGTTCAGGCTTTATTCCACCAGCCTTCAGATTACAGGGCCTCAATAGCTATTGCGCAGCTATTGCCATTTTCAGACACTCAAAACTCATGAGCCAGGCCCATAGAATCACAGGGATGGCTTTAAAATAAATATATTTTTTAAAGGATCCTGAAATTTATTCCTTCATTGGGTTCCCATTTTCCAGAGTTTCTTAGCTGCTGAGAAGTAGGTTAAATATTACTATTTTAATTCTCCCACAACAGTTTGACTCTAGAAACATACCTAATGGACTGAGAGCTGGTAGTGCCTGCTTTACTAGCTGTCAGCATGAACATTTCTCATAAATTACTAACCCAAAAAGAGCAATTGAGCAAAATAAAACTCCTCAGTGGCAGCTTTAAACATCTGATATAAAAAACAGACTCAAACCCTACATTTTTTCCAAGTGCTGCAGTTTTGTATTAATACATAAAACTGCAAGGGTGATTCTTTGCATTTTTATCATTTTCAGTTTTTGCACTGTGCATGTAACAGGGCACACAGCTTTCAGCAAAATGAAAACCCTTTCCGGGAAAAATACTGCTGTATTTTCCATCTTTTCATTTGATTTATGCAAAAACGTGCTCAGCACATGGAACAAGTCCCTTCTGAATTGTGGTCTACATGCACTGGGTCCTTGACTGCTAGTAAATACCATGTCATACGTACTTAGAAGTGCCAAATCTTCCGCCACCAAGTTACAGCTGCTCAGTCTTAACACTTGAATCTCTCTTGCAAGCTTTAGTGCTCCCAAAAGCAGCTTTAGGTTGCCACCAACGCACTTATTCCAAGAAAGGTCTAATATCTCCAGTTCAGGAAGGTGAAGGGCAGCCTCAGCTGAAAAGATTAAGACCAGCAACTTCTGCTTACTAAGAGAAAACAACATGGCCTCAATAGACATCTCACCGGCAATTCACCTGCAAATAAGCTCCTAATAGGCTGCCTACTTGTGCTCAGAATGATTTATTTTGTCTTAATAAAAGTCAGACCAACTCCCTCACCCCTCAAAAAGATCCCCCAAACGTACCTCCTATGCTCATTAAACAATGTAACAAGGGTTTTTAAGGACTCCAAAGAGTTTTCTTGCCTTTCTCTTTACATTTACAACCTCATCCCACTGAAGTCTATTTAGTAGAACTGCTCATTTTTACAACATTTTAAATCCATTTAAAACCAGCAATTTTTTACTGTAATTCACCTTGGAAGGTGAAATGCACGGTATCTTTTGACAGCACTGATTTCCATGATGTCATCCTTACATAATTGTAATGATATAAATATCGTGCTCTTCCTGCGGGGACCTCACAGCAGTTTAGCTTGATGCTGCTTCTGCTGAAGGAAGTCGAGTTTTACTATGGGTTTCAATGTGACCAATAAACAGCACAAAATATACCGTAACTGTACAATGCACAGGAACTAACAGATCCCTCTGTTATAAATGTAATGATTGCAGTCTTACAACCAAATTGTAATTCCAGCATAATATAAAACCTTGTTCTGCCTCCTCCTCTTCTGAGGAATCATATACTTAGGCAGTATATGAAAGCTCACTACCAGACAAAGGACTAAAAGGACTTCATCCAAGCAGGTGTAACGGGGGAAGACATACAATGATCTTCCCTTGCAACCAGATCCCAAGAAGCACTGATTTCATCACAAGAGAGACAATTACTTTTCTACTCAGGACACGTAGTATGACGTAACCATTATCTCTGGAGTTCAGCCAACAGAATTAAGATCTTTGTCCCACAACAAGACACACTTTAAAAAAAAAAAAAAAAAAAAAAAATTCTTACCTAGTGATGAAAAGGACTCTTCACCTAAACCACAATTGCTGATGGCCACAGATTTCAACTTTGGTAAAAATCTGAGTCTGCCAAGAAGAGGAGCAGATGAGACTCCTACATTTTTATTAGAAGATAAATTCAGCTCTTGAAGACTGGAGAGTAAAGGTATCACCTGGGCTTTGAAAACAATAAATATTTGTTAGACAGTCACTGATCTAGGACAAATATGTAGTTATAAATTTGAGTGACATCATTACTTGTCTTTATAAATCAATCCAAAAGTCAAGGCCAGGTTTTGACACTCAATGGTATGATGAGTAATGTTTTACTCCATGAACAGCCTTGACATTTTCAGTAGGAATGCTTAAGAAATTAGGTATTACAGTGTATGGAAGGTTGTCAGGACACAGCTTCCTCTTGAAATTTCCCTGGCTGAAATTCCTAGATGGAAAAGTAGCGAATTTAACATTAAATAAGATGGGGGGGTTATTTCCAAAAGTCATCACTGCTAACTGAAACTATATTAATATGATTATTCTATATTGGTTTTAGTGAGTGTACAATAACTTAAAAATAAACACTTCCAGAACTGCCTAGCAAAAACTGTACTGAGACCTGTTAGACTAGGTTGGGCAGAATCTCTTATGCCTTTGAGGTATTTTCAGAAGTCAAAACCATACATTTGTAAAGAATTTCCTTAAAATGTCCTTACACAAAACATTTACATCTTCTTCTGTTACACAGCACTGGTGGAGATCAAGGACTTCAAGATTTTTCAAGTTGGCCAAATGAGCTGCTGCATCTTTGAAGCTACCACCGATCTCTTTGTTACATGATATGTCTAATTTCCTTAGCTCTGCAAGGTGCTGTAAGGCAGCATCTGAAATGGAAAAGGCAGCATGCTGGTCACTGGCTGGTGCAATAGCACAGATCACAGCTTTAGCATTTATTTACTTTAATGTCAAAGTTTGCACCAGCTATTGAAGTCAAAGCTCTTACACTAAGCTTCAACGTATAAACACAGCAGACATAACAATAATACTGCAAAGCTTCCCCATCCATGCAACTCCATTCTTCTCTAAAAGAGCAGGTGAAGGTGAGGCTAATTCATCCCCTAGATCCATTCAGTCCTCAACATTTTGCTGAAATGATGACTGGAAGTGCTAATTGGTGCCAGCTGTTTTGTCTTACGGACAAGACCTCCACTAGGGAGAGCCACAGATAATAAGCCCATCTCATACGGCTTCACTGGACACTCATTAAGTGAAAATGGTAAATTTGGATTCCCCTCTGAGAGCAGGATTAGCTCTTTAAAAGTTAGCTAGCCTGTCTGTGCCCTTGCCTATGTTCTGTCTGGAGAGAGAGGACGCATGTCCAGAGAGTCATTAATCCACCCTAAGATGTGTCTCAGATAAATGGCATGGAAGGTGACTCTCCCCACTGATTTTTTAAGCTTGAGCTCAGGGAAGATAAATGCTACTCCTGCTGAAAGTCTCTGCAGTCTTTTATCAATCCTCAAACAGCAAATAAGCATTGCCCATTAATACTGCCAAACCTTCAGCAAAACCCCACCTCGCTGCCTTTCTTAAATGGGTTTCAGATGTACAGTTTATTCAGAATGAAAGTCTTTCTGAATGTGAAGTCTAACCTAAGCCCTGGAGGCTGTCTTGCTTTAATCCACACATGTGCAAGTTTAACTCTTTGAGGCCTGGCACATTTTTCAGATCCTGAGCAATGACCTTCATGCTGCAGCCAATGTGTTTGTTGATGGAGAGATCTAATACTTCAAGGTTTGGGATCACGTTTAGTATTTCAGCTGGAAAACAAAAACAAAAACTGAATTGGTAATTTTCTGGAATACACAGATGAACCTTAGAAAAAAATAACACCCTGACAAACAGGAAGAGGCAGGCTGGGTTTGCCTATATGTGTGGTTTAGGCTTATTCAGTTTCTGTTCTACCAAAAAATGCAGCAAAACAGGAATTGGATAGGAATCAAGAAAATCACTGAAAAAACTATATGAAAAAAATATGAAAAAATACAAGACGGTAAGAAAAAATACAGGGGAATAAAAGGCGGGAATACAAGGGGAAATAAAAATTTATAATGAAAAGATACAGAACTATATGTTGCATATGAGCCATTTCCTGCACTGGAGATCAGAACAGAGCATGGGGAATTCTTTTTAGGGAGAAAATCTGTTAAAACACGGAATCAGATCAAAAAAACATAAAGGATTAAGCTATGGTAGAAAGAAAGAGGGGAGGAATGGCAACTGAATGCCAGCTCAGCCTAAACTCCTACCCCTCAGTCATTCCTTTCCATCCCACAGCTAACTACTTATTCAGCTGTTTAACTTCAAGTAATCAGTGTTGGAAGTGCTGGTTTACAAGACTTGCTCGGGGTCTCAAAGGATGCAGCAATCGTGGACCACTGGGCCAGCCAGACTGTGGTTTAGATCCAGCTATTCTTCCGCTCAATCCTCCCTCATGTGATTAGGAAGAAAAATATTCTTTGGAAGAAAGTGTGTTAAATATCAATACTGTGTGGTAAATGCTGTTATAATGCTAAGCACGAAATAAATAGCTCTCGACTAATATTGACCTAATTACAGCCATCATCTAACTCAAGTGAATTACGTTTCTGTGAAGTCAGTCATTCAGTCTAGCTATGTAGATACACTTACCAAGGGATTCTCCATCCTTTGCTGTCAGGTTACAATCTGTAATTTTCAGAAGTTTTATCTTGCATCCTTTTGGGAGTTTTTTTGTCAGGAGTGATAGTTTTCCACCTATATTACTGTTCCATGATAAATCCAGTTCTTCAAGCTGAGGAACAATTCCAAATGCCTCTCCTGTAATAGAAGTCCAAGGTGATTCATTCTAAATATCAATTTCAGTGCAAGACAAAAATACGGTCTTTGAATACATAAAAGGGGAAAGTTAGCCATTTAATTCTCAAATTATTATATTTTATATGGTTTGATAGGAAAATCGGTATATGCCACGCTCCTGCAGCAATGTTGTACAAATTCTCACCTTGTCTAAGGAGCAATATAGATCACAAGTTACTGTCATAGCACACGCAGACCTGATATTTATCCAGGTTCCCAAATACTCCTCAGACTGCTTGCCTATCATTGCAGACCTGTGCCACGACCCAGAAAGTCTAGTCTACAGGGAAGCGACAAGTCTGAATTTACCGTCCTGTATAGTTTTTCCTTATTTTATTTGGCAAGCTCCCAGCATCCTCTGTACTGCGTCTCCAGGTCATTTTGGATGGGATGAAAGAAGTCCTCTCATTGCTATTTCTGAAACTTGAAAGGTTTGGTTCTGGCAGGAATTTCCAACTCACTTCATAAGGAATCAAGATAAGCATTGTTTTGACCCAAACTAACTTTCCCAGGATTTCAAGGCAGGCAGCACCAATTTTGACTCTATTCAGAAAAATGAGCCTTTTCCAGACATGACACCAGCCAACTGGAACTGTGTTAGGACTTCTTTGCAATACTAAAATATCCACTGCAAAATCCAAATTCCTAAATTCCTTTGCAGAGGGGAGAGGCAGATGTACATTCTCCTAACCCCATTTCAATTAATCAGACCATATGCAAATGCAATTTCAAAGTGTCATACATAAATCATTGATCTAAAACCTCATCAGCAGCCTAAAAACTGAGAATTATATTTTAATAAGAAGAACATTTCTTGTCTGTATGTTTTCATAACTAATTCCTCACAGAAGTTTCTTGATACAAAAATAATGATTTCTGCTGTTGTAAGTGAACATCCAGGCTTGAGAGAAAAATACATCTTATTTTTTATCTTTTTGTCTTTCATTTATTTTAAGTGATTTCCTCAATCTTGAATACTGAGCAATGCTCTACAGCTGAGAAATGGCTTTCCCTGTGCAGCACAGCCTGTTTCTGTTTGATGTGGGAACTAGCATTCCAGACACATTTTCCACCCAGAAGATAAATAAGGGACGATAACTTCAGGAATGGCTTCCTACCACCTCTTACAGTCACAGCTCAGAGCAATCAGATCGGAGAGGTTGATATTATGGTTATATCTGAGGCATTTATTTCCAAGCAGAATACACAGATTCCACAAACGAATGCATTTCCACAGATGGATAGACAAGGTCAAACAGGCAGTATTGGCCTAAACATGTGTGTTATTTTTAAAATTGCAGGCAGATCAATGCAAACAGACTGTTGTCATTCCACGTCTCAAGGGAATCAAATTTTTTGACTGGAAATTCAAATCCTATGATCAGTTTTGCATCTGTCTCAGCAGAGACCAAGCCAAGGGGGAAGGAAACAGCATGGAAGAAGCAGACAGAATAAATTAGTTGAAAATATAACCAATAAAACTCAAAGGGAAAAGAAAGAATGAGAAAGGGGGCTGAAAAAGAAAGAAATGTTTGAAAAAATCCAATAGAAAATGAAACACAGCTTTTGCCCTCATCAGAAACAGACCAATTTTTTTCACCAGCTTTTGCAAAGATGGATTTTCCCTCCCCAACAGATAGCATGACCCACTTTTGAGCTATTACCATATATGTTGTTTTATTTCTACATATTTGCTGAAAAAAGCTTGGATTTGAATGACAGAAAAAAACAGCCTTTAAACTCAGACCAGTTTTCAGAACTTGCAAAATAAACAGTAGGTTTCTAGAATAACTTAGTTGGTCGAGTTTGCCCTTCTTTCAGATAACTATCACAGACCCACCCCAGTAGTAAACTCCAGGCCCAGAGGTAAGTGACTCAGCATCAGGACCTGAGTGCATAACACCACTGTTAAAACTTTTACATCTCATGCTTTGCAGGGCTGCAGGCACTCCAAGCAAAGAAGTAAGGGAAGAATAAGTTTCTCCAAGACTCACAAAAAACAAGTTAAAAAGCTCTGAGGCAGCACTTCTGGTTTTAAGTCTCCTCCAAAAGACCATCAAATATTTTGTGATGAGCACTGCATCTGTCCTGCAGCATGAAGTCCTAAGCTGACTCTATTATGACTGACAGCTTGTTTCAGTCCTTCTGTCTACCATTAGATATCAAAAGTAGCCAAAAAAATACTAATCCAGATGGAAAACATGCTTTTTCTCCAAATGGGACTGAATTCTGTTCCCTTCTTAATGAGACAGCTTCACAATCTGAGCAATGAACTCGGCAGAGCCACTCAAATGCATGAGGTTACACATAAACCCAACTTCTTTCTAACCTCCCACAGTGGGAGTTTATTTTGTCCAGTGTGGAAGCAGCAGAGGTAGGATATGGTAAGAGACGAGGAGGATTACATTACGCCCCAGCCGTCTGGAAGTAAATGTAAATGCCATCCTGTACCTAAGGAGGTGACATCCTCAGCTGTCAGCCTGCAGTTGTTAAGTCGAAGGACTCGTAACAGGTTCACATGATGGAGCTGCACAGTGAGGGCTTTCAGGGCCCCTCCAACGCAACCATTCCAGGACAGGCTGATCTCCTCCAGCTCTGGGAGAAATGGCAGTAAAGAAGCTGAAGAAAAAATAAAATAAAATAAAATAAAATAAAATAAAATAAAATAAAATAAAATAAAATAAAATAAAAATGCATTCTGTTTGCATGTTATCTACAAACCCTGTGTGTGAATACATCTTAATACAGAGATGCTTTCTTAAACCAATACCGCACTATAACATCATGACATTCTGTATTTTCTTATCAGTAGTTTGAGCATAAGGACATTCTCCTACTTCACAGACTTGCGTGGTTTTAATATTTATATATATTACATAATTAATATAATTCATTAATTAACATTTCTCAGGGAGCTGGGACCACCAGATGGAATGTTAAATAAAGCCAGGCCTGATATAAAAGAAAGGGAAAGGAAAAGAGGAGAGTGAACTACTGAATAGGCAAATAAGAATTAAAGAAATATACGAAGCGTCTAGTTGAGTAAAGTGCATATTTACCCAGCTCTGTTACATCTGCTGCACTTAATGCACAATTGTTTAGATCCAGATTCTTGCTGTTGGGTTCCTTTCCCAGTTTCTGCATGAACTGGTTAAATCTCTGCTCACCAGATGGTGACTCCGCTTCAGAAACGGGATGTGAAGGGCCATCTGAGTAACAAAGAAATAGGGTCCTGGTTAACCCTGCAACTAACCCAACATGTAGAACCTGTCTGTGGCTGCCAGGTGAACACTTTGCAAAATTAACTAAACCTGCCAGTAAACTGGGTTCTATGTTTGATCAATACGGACCAACAACCTGAGCAGTAAGATTGCTGTAGACCAGATCAGTACAAAGCTCCTGATGCACAGTGAGAAAAGAATCTTCCTTGCACATCTCTGTGCTACCTATGCCAGTGGATGTTTGCACCACTAGCTCAAGCACACGAAATTCTTGCAAAACTCAGGGCTGCAGCTATCTGGATGCACAAGTCATACAACCACCTCTGCGTGCCATATTGCTGGAGTACAGTCTGCACTTGGACAGTGAGAACCAAGCGGCCCTGCAGTTGCGTAGTGATCTTCTCCTGCCTTGTAACAGCTTGTGTTCATTTTCATACATTGTCCGCTTAAGGCAGTTCCTGCTTTCCTTACGTTCTTCCCCCGCACAGTTTGTACAGAAAGAAAAATTGCATTTACACTCTTTACTAAATCCTTTAAAAAAATTGTAATTTCATCTAATGTCCATAGCTGGAAAAGAAACAATCAAACAGCCCCAAACTACACAAAATAGTAACCCCACTCACAGTACCTGTCCTCTCCTTGTTTTCCCCACGCTACCCAAAACTCTCAGGACAAAGGATGGGATTTAAAACCTCACCTTCCAGCATCTTTTTAAAAAGACCTTCATTTTTTCTGGTGTGGATGCAAAGAATACTCGTGTGTGCATAAAATGAGACTCCTAACGAACCTCCATTGCCTTCCCCTCCCCCTCACGAGTGCCAAGGGTAAGGGACATCTGCTCTTGTTGTCTTCAGATTGCTTTAGCAGCAGGGTGGACAGAGACCAATCTTAAATACAACAAGCCAAGCTACTGCTCAAAGCTTGGCTTTGAAACCAAATAAGCTCTGCAGCTAATGAGCTGACTCCAGCACTGACCTCTCACATTGGAAATCAAGAGGGAGGTCACCCAAAAGCTTTATCCCTCCTCAGCAACATGGGTCCCACTCCTTGCATGGCACCTATTAAATTAGAGGGCACATCCTTCATAATGTTTCAATCAGAAGCAAATTCTGGCTAAAGAATAAATTATAGGCAGCAAATACAACATTTGGGCTAGCAAGAAAAGCAAATGATTATGAAATTAAAATGTACACACATGCACCTGGATTTCTTTACTGTATCAACATTACCGTTTAAAGAGAGATCTTGCTTCTCACTCTGATCATCAGCACTGCAGTTGTTTTTTTCTGTTTCTTCAGTTTCCCCTCCGTCCTTGCCTTCAGATTTCCCAAAGTCAAAGCCACTGAAGAATTTTTTGATGGCTGAAGGCTGCTCTTTCCTTTTCCCAGAAGAGGATCTCTTCCCTTGGAACTGTTTTATAACAAAGTCAAATGGGGAACTCTTTGGGATGTCCTCTTTATTCTTGGTCTGGCAGCCCTGAGTGTCTCCTTTTGGGGGATGAGCAGACAGAGAAGGAATCGGCTTTAGTAACGTTCACTCTTCCCTACCCTCTTTCACAACAGCAGATGTATTGAGAATTTCCTACCTTCCCCTCCACACTAACATTGGTATCACTGTTTAGTGGACTAGTCTCTGAACTCATTTCCCCTCCTTCCAAAGGACCTGCTGAGGCTCAGCAGCTGCACAGCAGACTCAGTGGTATCTCTCCCTGCTGCCCTGTTAATGCAGACTGCTCCTGAGGCCACTGGGTGCTGAAGGGATAAACCTGCTGCTTCCCCTACGGCCAAATGAAAGATCCCCGGTCTGAGGGAATGCTAAGTAAGCTTGGCACCGGAGCAACCCATGCCAAATGCCAGTCCAGCGGTCAGGAAGGTGACAGGAGGAGGTGTGCAGCAGGGAGTACAAGGACATCTTTGCCCAAACAACGTTAAACTCTCCCAGCTCAGGGTGGAACAAGCTGATGAAGCCCCATTAACCTTACAGCAAAGCTGAGGTGATAGTGCAGAAAACAACCAGATATTGCAGCTCTGAACACTGGGAGCGTGCCAATGCTGGGAAGAAAAAAAACAAGCCCCCCCAGACAACTTGTTTGAAAAAGTTCAGTGCTATAATGACCTCAATTTCAGTGACTCATTGTAAGGTAAATTAAAGTTTAACTTTATAATATTTTTTATATATTATTTCCTTATTTCTGTTTATCCTACACACTGTATCATCGCCTGCTGGCTCTGAGCTGCTTTGTTTTTCTCTAAACGTTAATATAACACTCCTTCTCCAGGTCTAATTCTAGCACTTACCTGCACACGCATGCTTTTAACCGGGCAGTGACTCGTGCAAACCTAGCAGGCCATCACTGACTCTGCTGTGTGAAGCCTGGGTGGGAGGGGGACGTACTGAACCCTGCTGTGTGCCAGTGACTGCAGGGGAAGGACGGGGGTCAGGGCTCGTGAGCAGATCCCCGTGCTCACAGCCCCCGGTACAGAGCTGCACACTGAACCCCTCGCGCCATCCGCTGTCATCCCCAGAGCACACGAACTCAATCACTTCAATAATTGATAAATACAGTGTCACTGGCAGCAGCAGCACACACGTATGCATTTTTTCTCACGCTGGAAGTTAATCTGCTATGATACAAGTGTTCAAGGGCAGAGCACTTACAAAAAACTTATGCGTTGTTTTAAGCTTGCTCTTAATAGCCTATCGCAGCTGTATTTCTCAAATAAAGCACAGACGTTGTACAAAGCAAAGCACAGAGATGTTACCCTGGCTGCTTTTCATGCTGTAGAACAGTATTATTCTAAGTAGACACAAACACATACCTGTTTTTTCCATTGGTACACCTGAGGATTTGTTTCACCTCTTGCAGCACTCTCAGGGCTTGCAGAAGAGAGCCATGACATGCAAACAGAACCTCGCTCCGTTCCCTAACAGGACTTTCCACATACTTTTCTTTCAAGAGTTTCTGTCTTCACCAGCCTGGTAGCAGCAGTTGTGCATGACAGGTCTGCGGGCTCCTTCCTGCTGCCTCTGTTCCCCTTCACGACCTTCTGAAGAAATCAGCCGGCCTCTCCTTGCTGGGGGGACAGCCGAGAAGCCACCTGAACGCCCGGACCATGTCCCAGCTCGGGCCACCGACGGGGGAGAAGCCAGGAAGCGGCAGCACAGCCCTCGATGCTGCACCCCAACCACTGCCTGGCCCTGACAGCTGCTGCTGGAAGGGGCCGAGCCACCTCACCGATCAGGTTGCAGTGCACCTGAAGAAAAGCTCTTTGTTTTCCCACCCCTTTTGTCCATACCGGTCAGAAGGGCTGCGTGCCGTGCCACCGGGCGTTGCACAGCTCTGTAGGAGAAAGGCACCCAGACAGCTCGCTCCTGGCACTGCAGGGCAATGAGACGGGGGGAGAGGTCCTGCTGTGCTGTCCCGTGCAGGCTGCTTGTAGGCAGCAGCATGACACGGCTTTATGGGGTAATCGTGCAACACGTCATATAGATAAACTGCACTATACCATTTTTGTCCATCTACCCTAGAATCTGAGTTCTGTAACAGTAAGTGTTATGTTTTCTAGCTTAAACATGCTCGTGGTCGCTTACCCTGAGTCTGTTTGGCTTCGGTGATTTTTTCTAACCTACGGTGTCTTCACTTATGTAGCCTAAGCCACCCAAATACTTCTCGTCTCCCCTTACGGGGCAGACTCTCCATTTCCTGCTCTCCCGGGTCTCCACCTGTTCCGACACCACTTACACTTCCTTCAATGCCTTGGGCCTTCCTCTGCCGTGTACACACCGGAGACATATGCAAAGTGGAGTGCTTTGGTGGGGAGTGATAACTCTGGTCAATAAACCCAACGGTTCGGGAAAGCAGCCTGAGGACGACTTGACTCAATGTGTCAACGTAGGAATGATTCAGACCCAGCTGAACGAGGCATGGGTGCTGCCAGGAGCCAGCAGGATAAGATTTAAAGAGGAGAAACTTAAAGTGCACAGCAGGAAAATCCTCCTGCCCGTGAGAAGTACTACATGGGGAAACGATTACGGTAGGAAAAGATGCACAAAACACTGCGATGGGCAGTCTTTTCCTGCAGGAGCGGGGGGCACACTTCCATTCCCAGCCAGGAAGGATCTCCAAGTCGGCTGTAGTGTTGGCTGTTCTCTTTCCACTTTCCACGCTGTGCTTGACAAAGGAACGGCCAGGGATGAGACGGAGGCAAGGCAACCCCTGTTTGTGCCCGTGTGCCAGGCTCCACTGGCCTGCGGCGTTTGATGGGAAGCTGGCAGGGGAATATCTGATAAGCTCTGGTCCCTGGGACCAGGGAAATCCTTAAGTGTGTTAAATCCTTAGCCGTCACAGTGGTTAGGCTGGGCTAGCTTCAGTGCTCTGACATCAGTGCGTTAGGTGACACCTTGCCCATTCAGAAGTTCTTTCACCACTTCAGGCTGTTGGACGATAGCAAAAATACCTCCTGGCACCAGGACAGCATCCCTGCAATCTGCTGAGAAGGGACACACAGTTTCGCAGTGACCTAGTTTTCACTTCCTCGAAATCAGATCTTTACCTTTCTCAACATCCTATGCAGGATGAGGGGACAGCAGGGTTACCCCTGAGCACGGCAGGATGACTAGAGCAAGGGCTGAAAACACGAGTGTTACTTTGCAACAGGCAGGTTGTGCCTGGAACATGCAACATACACGACGGCAGTCCCAGCCAGGCCCCTGCTAGCTGGCAGACCAGGCTGTGCCACATCCGTTGTTGTCTCCTCCACGGCGTGCTGCTGAAGAGTTGTCCTGCTCCTGCCCCACGGAGCCGCGCATCTACTTCCCTCAGTCCGTCACGGGCAGGCTCAGCTTTTGCAGTTTAAAAATAATAAGCGCCTTCCCCTTTGTATCCAGCGACATGGTTTGTGACCATCTGCCAAGTGCCCAGTGTCACATTTGTTTATAGCTGTACCTCCCTCTGGGTAGACCTGGGGCAAAGATAGGAACAGAACCGATTTTGGAACAAAACAGTTAAAGTTGCATCCCACACAGCATCCACTGGTGAGAGATTAATGTGGATTTTTGTACTTTGCCTCATTGTGACTCCTTAATCCGGCATATATTCCAAAGAAATAATGCCATTAGAGGATTAGTGCCACAAGTTCATTTGAAAAAAAGGATTTGCAAACACTGAAATCCTATATTCTATGTACTTAATCACTGAGTATCATTTTGGGGATTTCCTCTCCCTTTAGTAGTGTGTCTTTCAATGCAGCTCAAGCAAGGTAGCAACTCTGTTTTCAATGGCCCTTTTTATCCATATAAGAAAATCAACCCCCCAAGCCCCTGGTGTTGTGGTTTAACCCGGCTGGCAGCTAAACACCACACACCTGGTTACAGTGACACAGAATGCTTGCTGTCGTGCAATCACTGCAGTTATACCAGGTAGGCATTTGGCTCAATATTTACACAGAATGTAATGTCTTTGGATATTTATCTGCTAGGGATTTTTAATGTTGAGTCCTGTAGCATGCACTAACACAGCGACCCTTGTTTACTTCCCCCTAAGGCTGCTCCCTTTCCCAGCTTTACTCACGCCCAGCGCAGCCAGCACTCTCTGTAGGAGGGGACTGAGTCACCACGATGTTATTTCTTCCTCCCGTCCCTTAGCACGCACCTCTGCTGCTCTCTTCCCACCTTCTGCACGAACGTCCCTGCCTGCAGCAGCTTCCGCGGCGTGCTCCCGCTTGGCTCGATTTGCTGTAGGCTGCCTTGGTGAAGTAGGCACCGCATGGGCCAAGAAATTGCTAGGGATGGAAAAATGCTTACTGGCATTGCCGACCTGGCCAGAGCCAGGTTAGCTGGTGCTGGGCCTGCTCCAGTACCTGGTTCACCTTTCCCAGACCACACCATGCTCCCCACAGCTCCCCTCCTGTTCTGTCTCTTCCCTTTCTTCATCCTCCACCTTTTTTCGGTTCTGACGCCTTATAACTCGTCTCCACAGCTGCGAAGCTTTCCGCTGGTGCTGATGTTGCCAGCCCCACAATATCCGTGTCACCCACTAACTGGATGCGGACTGGTTCTGTGTCTCACACCATCACAAACGTTGTGCGACGCTGACAGTTCCCTGGAGCAAACCCATTCCAAACATCCCCACACTGAGATCAGCGTGCGTGCCTGAGGATTAAATTTGGTCCAAAGTATCTGAGTATTCTCATCGTTTCCCACAAAATAAATATTTGGCCTTCCAATGGAATATCAGCCTACGGTTGGTCCTGAGGCAGCTGTTTAAAGTAGATTTCACTGGGTTAGGAAAACTAAGGCCAATCGTTTCATTCAGAATTTATGTATAGCCATAGGCTGATCACAGGAGGTGTTTGAAAAGGCACTGACAATATGCTAAACCAGAGAAAACTTTGGGTTCAGAAATGCATATTCCTCTGAATAACCTTAAAACAGTCCCCTTAAACTCATGGGTGGAAAGGCTGAGGGAAATTTTAACTTTTGATTGTACCTTTACACTTTAAAACATAACAAAAAATAAAGTAACGGAGCTATGATGCTGATGTGCAAAGGTGGGCTCTGCTTGAGCTAACGGGGCTGCACACTCGGCAGGATAATCTTGCAAGTGCCTGTGCTGGATGAACTGGGCGTGAGCAGGGCTGTGACGTGTCCCTCGTTGCCACTGATGTTTTATAGTTATGAGAATTTCAGCCTTTAGCCCAAGCTGCTAAACACAAAGTGTGAAATCACACAATCAGAGAATATCCTGAGTTGTAAAGGACCCACAAGGATCACTGAGTCCAGCTCCTGGCTGCACACAGGACCACCCATAAATCAGACCATGTGTCTGAGAGCATTTCCACGGGGCTGGACTTTTAAAACATGTTATGATTCTCAAAGACAGAAATGACCTTACTTATTATAAAATCATAAAAATGGTAAGTAGATTTTTCCAAATACTATTTCATATTGTATACGCATTTTTGATTTCCTAGAAATTTTGATCCATAAAAATCATAATTGAAAGATGTATCACAGAAAATGTAACTTTATATCCACCATGCTTATATTTTTAACACTCTTCTATCGACTCACTCTTTTTGAAATGAAATTACACAAATACAAACTTAATATTTTTTCCCTGTTACTACCTACGAGTCTGTCAAAGAAGATTTTCAGGGCTGGAAAATTCTTTTTGGTTGAACTTATGCCAGGAGTAATCCCCTTTCAGTTAATCATTTACATGAATGGGTAATCTGCAGAGTTCATGCAAGGCCTGCAAACTATATTAATTACTAGAAACCTAATTAGAAATCAACAGAGTCAAAGGATCAGTGTTACTTCCATACGGTACCATCTGGTACAACGGGTCTGGATAGTTCAGGGAAACTCCCCATTGCATTCTGTGGAACTCCCTGGAAACACATATTCAGATTGGAGAGCTCATTTATGCTGATGTACGAGATGGTTGGCAGGCATTTTTATGGTCATCCCAAACGACAGCACCTGCGTCCCTGTATTTTTAGCCATTATTTCAAAAGTTAATTCAAAAGACAGTGTTTACTCAACACTTCTTTATCAATGTGATACCAGTGCAGTTGCAATTTGTCCTCCCACAACCAAAAATACCCTAAATCCATACATAGGCTAATGAAAAAAATCCCCAAACAAGCAAATATGAAAACAATGTAAAAATGTATGTCCAGAGTGAAAGGAGTGAAGTGCCATAGGTGACACAAGCATGGCAGAGTGCATCTTCCGTTATGTGCCAATGGGCACAGCTTTGCCCATTCCCTTCTCCGGTTATTTTTCAGTTTCTTGTGAGTGGACCCAAAGGCAGGATCCCCTGTATTTTTTAGCCAATGACATCACCGTAGAGTCCGGTTATTTTTTCTAACCCTAAAAATATAGGATACAGCTTCTTGTTCAAAATCACTCTTGGATTTCCCAGTCAGACCACATTGTTCCTTACCTATGCTGCCATAAATACAGGTACCTCAGCAGTGAACACTCTTCTAGTTTAAAACCTTTTGGGGAAATATAGAAAAAAGTGAGGTTTCGCTAAAGAATTTCATGTTTCTGAACACAGATTTTGTTCTGGAAAAGGGCAATCAGTGATAAAGATGCCTTTCGCCAAGTTCTGTGTCAGTCCAGCTCATTTCATTACACAGAAATTAGGCTCCACTGAAATGTATCTTGCTTCAGTGAACTTCATAAGGAGAAGAAATAAGGATTATCGCTCTTCCACAGATTCCTCACTTATGACAGACAATGTTTGGAAACTGTGGATTAAAACCTGCCTAGACTCTAGTTTAGCAGGTTCTCTATTTATACAAATCCATTCCATCATTGTGTTTTGGTAAACAACGATTCCTGAACTGGTAGCAAAATTGTCTAATATCGTTATTTTCCCTCCATTTTTGAGGACCAAGGCTATACATCCCATCAGCTGAGACATGTCCATTATTGATTTTGTAAAAAGGGGAGCAAGTACAGTTCTGGCTTAAATCAGTGCTGACAAAATATCTGGTGACTACGGTAAGGTTAGAGCTACTAACATCCTAGTGTCTGGCACTTCAGGAATTGTGAAATAGGTGATAGAAGTGGCCATTTCTTTTGAAATGAATTGAGAAAGGGTCTCCTGGTTCTTAATTCAGCTTCAGTATAGTAAAACAGACAAAATCTGTTGGTTTTTGGTAGTGTTCTTCCAACTCCTCATGTTCAATGATGAAGTGATGCTATCTTGGTGCATCCTATACCAGAAGGCCCAAATCCCAGTTTTGGGACTTCTGCACTGCTTGCCACAGAGGTAACCCCAGGCACTAAATCTGGGTAGGAGTGTACAGAAGAAGGTGGGGATAACGTGGACTATGCTGCCCTAAATCATCTTAGCTAATAGTGACACTAATTGCCAAACCTAGTCCTAGGCCGAGCCGATACAGTCCACATTACTTTGTGCTACTCAGAACTCAACTTCTACTTCCCCCTCTCTCTTCCTCTATTGCTGCTCTACCACTTTTCCAGCAAAAAAGGACTACAGAGATAGACAGACCACTGCATGACTCAGAAATATACCCTGATGCCTGTGAAATCCAGCCAAGAACATCTAGATCTTCTCTGGAAAGGGGCCAATAAAGCATCTTTATGAATTGTGGTTTTCACACCTCACTACAGCATACAGCAGTCCTGCTCCTGTGCCAAAAATCAAAGACAGGATGCCGGGGGGCTTGAGAAGTAGTGTTCTCTCTCCAAATTTCCCTCATTAGGTAAAATAGAAAAAAATATATACGCATCCCTATTATATTGTTTCTGCTTCTACTGCAGGAAGTATTTTTTCCTAATATTAAGCTTTCCTAGTTTTCCTGAAATGTGATTCATATGGCTTAACACATCTGATGAAAAATATATGCTGATGCAATACTTCGCTCTTAATCTATTTGGGCAACCCAATATCTCAGAAAGCGTTTGGTTCATCCTCGCCCAAACAATCTTGAAACATCCCAGCAAAGGAGTTGTTCTCAAGACCATTTTGATTCATTACATCTCAAGTCACAAGCAAATTATTCTCAGGTTATTTAAAAGAACACTAGTATTTGATTTATTTATTTTTTTTAATAACGATTCTGGGTATGATTTTCTTCTTAATTTAGAAGGTTCCGAAAGCAAAAATATAGTTGCAGTAGGATCAACAAAAATATTTAGATTCACCATTGCTAACCTTTTTTTTTAAACTATCTAATGTAAGATTTCTATGTGTTTTGCATTACGTTACAAAAAGGTAGCTTGTTTTCTGTAAGGTCATGCTGAACTATAGCAGAATTACAGCCCTTTGTTAATGCTAATGCTTCCCCGGGAGCAATTTTTATAAGGAATTTTCTCCAGGTTTAGGTATTGTGTTAGCATTTGAGAGGACTTGGGGCAATTTTTTGATGTTTCAGCGAGCATTTGATGAACTTTAGGTGTGTGAACAAGGGATTAACAAACATGAACTCTGATGTCCCATCAGGTGACATGGATATTAGCAGAAACCAACCACACCCTGCCATTTTAAAATTTGCCACTTAGCAGGCGTTCATTCTGAGAGTTAACTCACCAACAGTGAGAATTAAAGAGTAAATTGCCAGCTTGAGCAGTATAGCCATCTGATCCCTGTGTTAGCCTCACAATATGCTTAACGGGATTTCCATCTTCTAGTTCTCCCCAATCCAATCGGATACACAGCCCTGGAATAAGGCAGCTCTGGGGGGAACGCTTGCCAACTGCCACAAGTACACCGTTTCTGAATATCAGTGCAAAGAGGTGCACCAGAGCTGGGCACTTCTTAGCCTTCTCTCCTATTTCTTCTTGGAACAGGAAGATTTTAAGTGAATGCATCAAGCATCTTAACAGCTAACAACAGCTTAGCAGGTTAAATGTGAAATAGGTTTATCAGATCACCGCGGTGCTCTTCTTGTAATTATGTTTTTACAGCCTGGTTAGAGGATGCTATTGGAGAAGGGCTTGTGATGTCAGAGTGGGTAGGGCTTAGAAGCAGGGATGAGGGCTAATCAAGATAAATTCAATTTGTATTTAAAGTAAAGTCAGCGTTAGTTAAGGCAGTTTTTGACATGTTAATCTTGATGTGTTTTAAAAGCTGCCAATCACATTACTGAGGCAGCTCGGAAGGAAGACGTCTAGTGAAGGCACACACTCTCGGAGGTTCATGGTGTCATCATTCTTCTCAAAACTAAGGCCTTCACAATAGACGTAAGTATACATGATAAAACTAAATCGTGCTATTTTTTTTAACGTAAATAGCAATGCTACATCTGCTAAGCAAGAAGAGTATGATTTTTCATATTTTATAGGAAAGATTTGTGATAGAAACTGCAGAGACTGAAGGAGCCTTCTCCAGGGTGTTTTTCTTTAAAAGCAGCACTGGATTGAAAAGAGTACAGTTAAGAGTAGGCAGGGGTGATTCAGAAAAAGTATGTGATTAACTATGTACCAGTTTCTCAGCAATCTTTTACGTGTATTCTTGTGGGTTAATAATCCTGCATATTCAGGTGGAAACTCTGTGTTTGTTTTACAACTTCTTCCAATTTGTTTGGAAACTTTTAAAGATCTGTTACACAAATGAAAGGTTTTACTGTGGGAAGGCTTTTCATTGCAAAGTCAGTATTTTGCAAGAAAATTGGATACAGATTGAGTCGCTTAATATACAGATTGAGTCGCTAAATCAATGCTTCACTGTCTTCTGTCACAAAATATTCTTAATAGATAACTGGCTGTTAATGTGTAGAGCTGAATCTTTGTGCTTATTTATCTTTTTTTCAATACTATAATTAAAAATCAATATTTTGCAGATATTTCCTAGAGCAGTGGATTTTCTAAACCAATGTGCAATCAGAATTAATCAAGGCTATCGATTTTGGCTGTTTTATTCTGATATACATACACTAGATTTGCCTAATTAAAGTTTTGCTCCTATGCATAGTCACTGTAACAAACCCCAGGGATAACAGCTTTGTAGAACACCAGCATATGCAGTGTGATATATTTTGTAAAAATAACATCATTATGCCGTAAGAGTTCCTTACATCTTGTTATTATCGGAATATGTGGGTGGAATTAACTATAGACCGAGAAAGGCTTGGGCACTATTATATTGCCTTCTAAGCTAAAATTTCAAGCTGCTCAGTTACAAAATACATGAATTTCCCCTCTCCCCCAAGCTCCAAAGATAAGGAAAGAGTGAAAGAGACAATCCTGACTCAAGTAATTTTATTGTGGCCTGATCCTCCAAACTGTGGAACAGAAAACAGTCATTCTGTTGAAGATGCTGACTTTTGAGTCTGTATGCGGGATCTAGCCTGTAATTTCACGTCACTCTTGTAAAGGGTAAAAGGTTGTATTAAAACTTATAATTTTCTATATGAATGTGAAAAATAACCATGGCTTTAGTATCTGATATTTGATTTGCATATATTTAACTATACCTGCAAATATTTTTAAAAATCAGTTTGTGCTGTCTTTTGATTTATAATGAAGTAGCCTGAAAAGATTAATAATACAAAAAAAAAAAAAAAAAAAAAAGGCACCATTTTGTTTTATCTGTATTGATCTAAGACACACCAAATGCAGTTTGCTACATTTTTATCAAAGAAATTTGGGAAGTCTGAAGGATACTGGTGTGATTCTAACTCAAGAGGAAAGGTACTGAGGATTTAGTACAGGTTTTCAAGATTCAAACTCTTAGTTAGACAGTGGAAATCAAAGAGTTGTTAAATATAAATAGTTTTAAAGAGCCTTCCTGAAACCTCTTCATCTTTCCACTGCCTGGTTTCTTTTGGGACTGGCAGTGTTGTCATTTGCACTGGTGTTTCAGGTTAAAGCAAGGCAAGAATCCCACTACAATTCAACTGCATTTCATTTGAAAATACCTGCCTTGTTCTCTAATTATCAGAAATTTTTCCATCCCAGGTCTTGCATTTCCATTATTTAGAAATAAAAAATGAAAAAAAAAAACAAAACAAAACAAAATAATGCTTCCTTAATGCTTTAAAAGTAAAAACGATCTTAAAAAAGTGAAAAATATAGTTTGTTTTTAACTGATCTCACTCATGCCATGTTTTGCAATCTTTCAGCTTTGAAAAAAATAAAAGACAACATGATAGTGTTTCACTGAAAAGCCAAATGTCGTTGCCAATTATTAAATAAATCCATAAGGAAAACAAATTGCATCATGCTTTTCTCTCTGTAGTTAATCCATGTTAACGCAGAGCCCCATCCCTCATAACCAGATTGCCACGTACCAGTTTGTCAGCAGACAAGGGTTGGTGTGCCATGTTACACATAGATGCACGCATGCACACACTTGCTCCGCTACCACCACTATTTGCATTAGTTCTTGTTTAGTTATTTCCCTATGTTTTTAGCCAGCATAGTTATAACATTTTGTGTGCATGCTTAAGCTTCTGCTCAGCAGGAGCCTTTGCGTGCTGCCACGAATGCAAATGCAAGTCCTTAGCACCGTGCTTCTGCAGGACCCACCCCGTGGTTCCAGCCTGAAGCTCAGAGAGGTGCTAAGCAGAACTCCCCCCTCTGCTGCTCACTGTCCTGTATCCGTACCACTCCTGTGCCACGTCAAACAGCGGAAGGGCTGCTCCTTTTCCCTCCACCATCTGCCTGTCTCACCTGCTCAGGGCTCTTGCCTGAGCCTTTGCAGGGCTCTTGCAAAGCCTCTCCACCATCCGTTTCAGTGGGTAAAGCTGATGGTGTCTTGGTAGCAGACAGGAACACCACCTTACCTTTTCCCCCACACATTTCAGTGGCAACAAGACGAACTCCTATTGCCAGCCTTAGTACCCAAGGGACTGAATTTACTAGCACTAGGCCTTGATTTCTTCCCCAGACCAACATGCTTAAAAGAACTTCGACTTGCGGCTTGCAGTCTTAACAATTAGCTAGCTACAAAATGGTGAAACATCCATGTCTTCATTTCGGTGTAAAGGCATGCAATGCGAACTCTACTAGATGACACATACAGTATAAATATAGTTATTTTCCTTTCTTTAGGGAATGTATTGTTCTCAATCCAGTTTTAGGATTACACTCTAATCTCAGTCTCTGAGAGTCTGTGCCCACGTATCTAGGATTAGAATTTAGCGCTACAACTTCTCCGCTGGTACCTTACCCCAATTAAGATGACATATTTCACGATCCTGTAGAACGTGACGTTGGTATAATCACTTTCTCGTTTTCCAAAAGTAACTTATTTTACTGGTTGTGGGTTCTTGAATAAGTACAACTTCAGCACTACCATAGTTTAAAGGTAAAAACCCTTGATATGGCCATTAATAACACTAGAGTGTTATTAAATATCTACTTTTTTTTTTTTTTTTCCAACCAGAATCTGATTTCTCACGTAATCAGGACAGCTTTTTCTAAGAAGGGAGACTGTGGGAATGAAAATGATACTATGCATGAGTTGCTTCATGTATTTCACTCATAAGCTTGCATACATTATATGTCTAAGTGATTTCTCTGACGTGAATTTACATGAAATTTTTAAACAATACCCAGCTTCTTTCAAAGAGTCCATAGGTCCATTCACTGCAAAGGTATACCAAAAATTGCTTTTTAAAAGTGCTAATTATATGCATTTGATGCATATAAAAGCAGTATTAGTCAATGAAATGGTAATGCACTTAACTAAAAAAATAAGTCTTAGAATAAATCTGTACTATACATAAGATGGTATTATAATATGGACACAGAACTGCTACAGACATTTTGAAACCACACAGAGGATGATTCGATTTCCAAATGCTTCTGGTTCATGAAGTTCGTGTCTTGCCACTTCTTGTCTAATAAAGTGAGACAGAATTAGTACTGGGTGAGTGGTTCTGCCTGCTGCCAAGAAGGGTTTGCTAAGGGTAAGACTCTAAAGGTAGAGATTAACTTGTCTTCATCCCTGTAATGTGCTGTACAGCCAGGATTTGTGCAATAGGATCAGAGAAGAGCCATATATGAATGCAACACTGGACAGCTGGTGTGTATGAATTTATATGAACTCGGCGGCTGGATTTTGAGCTGCTCTTAAATCCCAGCTAATATATGTATCAGAAGTATACTTTCCCTGTTCTCCTCTTAGAGATTTCTTTTTTTCTGATGTTGGTTTCTAATATGCTAGTTATTATGAAAATAGTATGAGCCTTAAGTACCCTAATTTTGACCTGCCAGTCAGAGCCCCAGCTAAGTAACTCAAGAAGGTGTTTTTCCAAACAGTGTAACATAAATTAGCAAAGCTCAGTATCTCCTCCAGACACAAGGTTATATACTAGTCTGAATATTGGGTTGTTGAGCTAAGTATCTATCCTACCACATCAACTCAATACTTCCCTGAACAGGAAAGTCAGGGAATTTAGCAAGTCATTTAATACAGATAACATATATACAAAACGTGTAATTTATGTAAAATTTGCACCATACGGGTATCCTGACACTCAGCTTAGGAAAGCAGATTAGTTTCACTGGAAATAGCATCCTGAAAACTTTTACCAGAAATACCAGAGTTATTTTTAATTTATCTGAGAAGAAATCCAAGATAAATTAGATAGGATTGACTGGCACAGCAGAAAACAAAACAAAACAGAATGACTTAATGGAGCAACTCCAGTGAAAACCTCATTAAGGAATCAAACCCTCCTTTTGGCTCATGATGATTCAAAAACTGGGTCAGTGGAAGCAGTAAGCTACAGATTTGGTGGAAGATAGAGATAAACTTTTAAGTTACGTTATTCCGTGACTTCTCAATATACTATCTATTCCATATCAAACCAACAGACCACCTAGTCTGCCTTTGCAAGGATAAGTTGCTGATGTCATGAACGTTGCCTGAAGTGATGCTCTCTGAATCTTGGCATATCTTTAGTCATCCGATAGATAATAATCTATCAAAACATACGGATCAACTCCACTATAGATGCTGCTGTATACGGAATAGAACCCTTGTTTCAGTGGAAATGCCAGCATTCAAGAGACAACCTCACTTTTTTAAAAGAAAGATTTTGAAAAAGGTTTTAGATAGTCTCTGCTTCAGCTCTGAAAGGAGGCAGACGCTGTCACCAGTGTAACATGCTTCACATCCACACGAAATCCAGACCCTACAGAAAATAATATTGTGATACTGGTGCTAATGGTTTCTAACCACAGTTACTGTCACTTGGTTGTTGGTCAAAACAGGCAGGGTATATTTGATCCTACATGAAGGCGGTGGTTTTGGGTCAGAATAGATGGGTCCTTTCCCAGCAGGTTTTCCATGATTCCACACTTTAAAAGTTGCATCACATCATTTTAGTCCCAGGTGTGATTTTAGGAAGGGGCTTTTACTACAACAGTAAAAGTGTAGGAGTTACAGGTAGGCCTGATAAACAAAAGCTTCTTGCAATTCTATGTTTTTTTCCCCCTCACACAGGGACAGCTTCCCCAAAATAAAATGTGTTCCCCACTGTGAACAGAGCAGGGAATTGAAGCAAAATTTAATTGATTTCCTAAAATGATAAAGTGGTACAGCATTTCAGTCATCTGACAGGAGAAACTTTGTCAATGATAACATTAACTTTGAATTTTTTTCTTTCCTGATTTACTAAAATAAAAAGATAAAAACCTCCCAGTTTTTTCCATGGCCCTTTGCTGGTTGCTTTGTCCCTTCATGTTCTCTAGTGAGGTGTACCAGGCTGTATAGAAGTTAGGATGAAGTTTACAACTGCAGCTTTGTTTTCTAGAGCATTTAGTACATCCATGAACAGAGATCACCCAGATGGCTCGCTGGAGCAATATGGTATGGCAAATATCATCTTTGCAGTTGCCACCTATTTTTTGAGCTGCTGCACAGTTTAGTTCTGCACTAAAACGCTTTAGTACTGAGCTTTAGAATGCTTTAGCAGCTCAGAAGCACTTTGGCAGCTCAAATGCTCTGCATGAGGCACCCAGCATCCTAAACCGCTTTAAGTCTAAAGTATCCTTAAAAAAAAAAAAAAAAAGGAGGGGGAGGTGGGGGGCAAATGGAAACATGTCTAGCCATACCCGTTCATATAGCAGTGTCAAGAACGATGGAGATAGTGCTGTTCCTCTTGGACTTGACAGGGTTGTCTGACTGCAGAAAGACCACAATTTTTGCCAACACAGAATCGAGCATTTACAACATTCAGAAACTTAAAGGACACCACCAGACCAGGCAGCTCAAAGCCCCATCCAGCCTGGCCTTAAACACTTCCAGGGATGGGACAACTTGCATAAAACCTACTGTTCCGTATATCGCTGAATGTTTTACTCCTTCCTTTGGGCCTGCTGATTCAGTTCTTCCCACTGGAAAAACCATTGCTGTCTCCTTACAGCATGACTCCTCGGGATCACATGAGAAAGATGTCTATCCTGGGGGAGCAAGGAGCTCTCGAGGAAAAGCACTTGTACCGATTAGCAAGTGGCATGGCAGCAGGAGGTAAGCATGAAGAAACCTAATGGCACATTTGTTTATAGGATTGCTAATCTCGAGAAACAGCCAGCAACAGGTTTAATGCCTTTAAAAAGGTATTTCAAATTTCTCTTAGGAATAATTGGAAAAGCATTCCACTATTAAGGTAATTAAAATTTAACATGGGGAAATTCCTGGCATTCAGAAGCTAAGAGATGCTAAGCATCTGGAAGAGGAGTCAAGGCCACAGAGGAGCTCAGTAACAGGAGCCGTAGCTGGACACTGTGAGGTTCTGGCTCTAACTGCAGGCTCTTCTTTCTAGAGCTGCTCTCTCACAAGGCAGGTCCCTGCCAGTAAGATTTTTTTTCAAAGAAAAGTTGTATTAGAAGTGAAAACTCTCTCAAATAGAGAACTTCACATTCATGGCTATGCTCTTCCAGTTTAATAGTGATATATGAATTCTTGCTGATTGTACATTGTCCTTTTACACACTTGACTGTGCACATCCTGTTTATTCTTACTGCATTTTGATTGTATAAAACCACATTATTTAAGCAAAGCTGTTAAGGTGGCAGCAGAAACTGTGTATGCTTTGTGTCAGAGCTGCGGCAGCGACAGGAGATGCTCATGAGGAATCAGCTGATGGCAGTAAACCCCCCACTAATGGGCACCGGCCAGCAGAGAATGCAGGCAATTTCCTCCCAGTTCGAGCCTCGACTGGTAGACAGGTATTTCACATCACTTCTCTACTGTAATACTACAATTTAAGAATAAACGTTCATGTGTTGTCCTTGAGTATATAAGAACCTTATATTATTATTAACCGAACAATGTCCTTTCCATGTCTGAATGTATTTTTTTCTTACAGAGATTTGTTACCTTCAACCGAAATGATGGCATCAGCTGACCCAAGACAAATTCATATAGCATCCCACCTCGGGCCCACAGTCCCACAGCACACAAACATGCCAAACATATTGGCCAACCGTGTTTATCCAGGCCCAGGTAATGAAGCGTTGTCTGTATCCTCAAAAGTGATAACATACAACTGAGAAAACAAATGGCACCTATTAATTTTTTCCCCATTGGTTTATCAGGAGTATCTACAAACCTTATTTATTTTATTTGGTAAAATAGTCTCACTAAAAGGAGACAGTCTCCTACCAGGGATTCTAAACTGTGCCAGTTTAGGTCTTACACACCAATTTTAACTTCTCTTGAATACACTGATTTCCAAACCATTTGCATCCTTGTATTCTCTTTTCTTTTTTTATTTCCCAGGTATCCCACGCCTAAACAGAAGGCTGCAGCTAAACAAATGAGTCCAATCAACAACATTTTTTGCTACATTTAACTCATGCTCATTTATCAGTATTAGCTGTTTTAGAAGACTACTTTATTGATCATATTCTTTAATCACAATATCAGATGCCATTTTATCTCTCAACAGATTATACTTTTTAAAAGGACTTGTTGGTTGTCCTGATTGGAGACCCAAAACTACAGGGCACAGCTCTAAGTGAAGGCTAGGTACCACAGCATGGCAGCAGAACTGTGGTATGCACATCATGCTGCAAATATATTTACATGAGTTTATTTATAATCAGTTTATAAATCACTTTATACAGAGAGGTCCTATCTTATGGTTCCTTCTTTGACCAGAGGACACAGACTCTAGATTCTACACAGATCTGTAACCAGGATTTCTGGCTTCAGATTTTTTCCCCCTTCTAACCCAGATCTCAAATAAGATATTACCTGAAGAGGAAATGCCATTTAAAATAATACGATATCTAGGCTGAACATAACTTTTAAGGAGCAGGTTTGCTTTGCTTAACTGGTGGCTATTATTTTCTGAGCAGCTGCAACTACTTCAGAGACCTAAGTCACCAAAAAACACAACCCTGCTATCTCCTTTATGGATAACAGCAGGTGCACCTAACAACACATCTGATCCTGGACTCCGTGTTTCTTATACATATTCCCACTAAAGTAACGAACACAAGTAGTATTTAACTTGAAGTCATATCAGCTTCCTGGAGAAGCACACAGTTCAAGCCTTAAAAAGCTTTTTGAAGTGCCTTTGCATTGCTCTGGGGTTTGTGCATTTGCTTGAGGAAACTATTTATTTATTTATTTATTTATTTATTTTCCCTTTAAGGATATAGCTTTCTCCAGCCAGAATCCATGGAGGCTGTGGCCAGAAGGCAGGAACTGGTTCAAAAGCAAAATATTGCCAGGTAATTGAGAGTGAGCTTTGCTCTGAGGTGCAGGCAGGATTAGGGCAGCAAAGGCAGATGGAAGTGATGAAGTAACAGACTTCACTGATTTTTTATTTAGAGTGATTGAGATAGTTTTTTAAACCAGGGAAGCAGAGGACCCTCGTATCTCTGAGGGTCCGAAACGATTGGACTTTCTGCTTGCCCCTATTTTGCGTTTAGCCTTAAAATGATATAGGGAAAAGAAACAAACCCCTGAGCTTGGTTAAAGAAACAAACATGCTACAAATTGCAGACCCAGCCCTTGAGCTCTGGATCCAAACACCCTGAAGATACAAAAAGTCAAAAACAAATTCAAACTTCACAGCTGTGTGCTATCACATGCAGTACTCTAAACCTCTACAGCTGGGCCCTGGGGATGATTAACCATGTCTCCACCCCACTAAGGGTGGACGGTTTTCCCAGTTTAACCAAACAATCTGAATGTCAGGGTTACTATAAGAGAGCCTGCTTGTTTGTACCAGTTTCAGCGTAGTCGGTAGCTGGTGAAGTAGTTGCTAATGCCCTCCCTCACAGCCACGCCATTTCCATAGAGAAACTCCGACCCCAGCTATAGCTGCACTGGGATTCAGCACAGCACCGAGCTGCAGCATTGCTTGCATAGTGAGGTTAAGAGCAAAGAACTGATAAATTTTGATTAGGCATCTCAAGAGGACTATGACAGAAGTGCTTTAAGCTCTTCAGTAAGCCGGTCTTGATTGCTGAACTCATCCGAGCACAAGACTTGCATCAACAATGTGCCTCACATAACTGCTGCCACACAGTAAAAACCCCAAGAAAAACAAGGAAAATATCTAGGCACAAATAGTGCCAGCCTATATCCCCTTGGCCATATCAGCACCACCCCTGCCTGTTCAGGTTCTTCCCTCAGCCCACCAAACCCAAGAAACCCCCAACAGCCTAATTGTCTCCAAGACAATCTCTTACCCAACTCTGAAGCCAGTCCTAGCAACTTCCCCCTGCTTTCTGCCCCCAGCTCTCCCACCTCCTCTAGCTTTGATACCCAGGTGTTATCAAACAACCTGCTGCACCCCTGCAGCTGTGCCAGGCCCAAATGGGCCCAAATCCTTGTTCTTGAAGGGACTCTGCCCCTTACCAAGGTCCCGTGGTCCCCCGTACTCTAGGCCACCAGAGGAGCAGGCCACCCTGTCAAATCTCACAATAAAAAAAATAAATAAAAGAGGCGATAAAAGATCAGAGCTGCCCTGACTGCTTGTGCTCTGTGTGTCTCTTAGGATGGAAATGGAGATGAGTGCTCTTTTTCAGCAAAAAGAAATGGAGAAAGCTCATCGGAAAGGGCTGCTGGGCCTGGAAGCACCTTTCCTTTACCACGGGATGCCAGCCAGCCCCATTGCTTTCCGCGGCAGACACAGACTACCTGAAGGCCACCTTCCCAGTGACTTATACGTTCATCGTACCACCCTCGATGAAATTCATGGCAACACTATGCTCATGGCAGCCAGCCCATACCCCCCAGTCGGCGCTTTGCAGAGGGAGAGGGGCCGCCGGCCAGGAAGAAGAGCTGGAAATCCCAAAACCGCAGACTGTGGTGCCAACGGCACGAAGAACCAAGCTGAAGACAAAACTGCAGACCTTGCTGCCACCGCAGTGGATGATGAGAAAGAGGACAAGAAAGAAGCTGAGGTGGAGGCACCAAACAAACATGAACAAAGCAAAAATCAGACTGAGCCATCTGCAGCTGCCAAAAACTGCAAAGAGTTTGAACAAGACCTGAGGAAAAACTGTGCTGCTCACGAAATTTCTGCTGAAAGCAACAGCTGCAGCAACACAAATGAGAAGGAATCTAATAGCTCTTGTGCTGCGTTTGATGACAAGTACATGTACCCTTCTGCCATCCCGTTCTCAGCACTACCGTATGGATTTCCAGTACCCAGCAACCCATTGCTAACCCCAGGTTTGTCAAGTCTCCAGACTGCAGTTAAAATGGCATATTGATATTTATTATTGTTAATGACTTGCTCTCTTGTTTCTTCCCCTTCGTTTTAAGCAATTTTTGGTACAACAGAGTCATGCCAACTAAACGTAGAATTTATATGCAGTGCTGTTAAAATCTGGGGCTCTGGATAAGTGTACAAATTCTTACATTAACAGTCTTTTCCAACTGATTTGCCAGCAGAGTCTTACAAACCTAACACTTGTGTTTCTCGTTACAGGAGCACATGGCCTGATCCTGAATGGAGAAGACATTTCTACCATCGAAGACATTCGCAAGTGGACTGTCGATGATGTATGCAACTTCATCGGTAGCCTCCCAGGCTGTTCAGATTATGCCCAGGTGATTACAAACATACATCACATTCACAGTCACATTTTAAGGTCTTTAGGATCATCTAGACTTAAAGGTTGTGGAACAAATATGTTAGAGGTTAGCTAGTTGTCCCAAAGTTATAAATGTAGTAGTAGCCCATGCTCTGAGAGGTCACATACACTTCTGCTCGAGTGCTGCAATCTGCAGTCATTGCTCATGACATGGCTAAGAGGGTAACAGCAAAATAATAATATATAAAAAAATATATCTTTTTTTTTTTTTTTTTCTTTCTACATGCCCTGTACAATTTTTAAAGCACTTCTATATTATTGGATATTGGTTTAGCCCGCCTACCCCCCTGAGCTCTTATGAGCGTCATTGCATTTAAAAAAGTGAAATATCATGAGAAATGCAAGCAAAGAGGTTGAAATCGCATATACTCCTGGGAAAGATCTAATTAGATGAACACTACTCTTTCATTGACAGCAGGCTGCTCAAGTTTCCTAAGACAAAACAACCCAAATGAAACAAACAAACAAAAACCTCACTAAGTAACATGGAAAGATGACAGAGTTCCCCAGAAGAACAAGTAGATTTGCTACAGGCAAATGTGCAGATATCTGTACATCTGAACAAACGGCCTCACACTGCAGTTAAGAGATAAATTTCAAGATAAAACACTAAAATTATTTCCTCCTTTTGTTGTCTATGCCTCAGGATTAAGCATAAAAAATAACCAGTGAAGTTTGCTTTATCACCCCATGATGTTATTTTCTTGTTTCATGTAAGATATTCAAAGACCACGCTATTGATGGAGAAACCCTCCCACTGCTAACAGAGGAACATCTCCTGGATACAATGGGATTAAAACTCGGACCAGCATTAAAAATACGCTCTCAGGTATGATCTTCAAATGTACCAAAACCAGCAAGCCACGAAGGTGTGAAAGAGTCAGAAGTTATCAGGATGTTTTTTTTTTCCAAACTAAACCACATTTTTTTCTCACTAAGGTAATTACCATTAATATTGGGGTAAAAAAATAAAAATAAAAAACATGCCCCCAGCATAGCTTGCTTTCACTTCTCTGCATGTACTGACAGCATGCAGGCAGACCCTGGAGGTGGAGGGGCTGTGAGGACCAACAGTTTGAGAGATGCTCAAAGTAGAGTGAGGATGCAACTGAACTGAGGCTAGGCTGAGGCTGGCAATGGAAAAGATATTTGATGGATTTATTCCACTGCGCTCTTTTCCTTTCCCAGCTGGTAAGAAGTGTTCTGATACATACTTGCTTTTGCTCCAGCCTGGCCTTTAAAGATGCCAAGGGAATGTTTCTACAGCCTTTCTGGGAATATAATCTTACATGTTTCATAGGCAGGCTGTCCCTTTATGTTTAAAATTTTCTGTTCTTCATTTCATCCAGTAATATAAACTCTCTGTATGTTTCTGTTGTCTGCCTGTTTTCTTTAATCTCAATCTCTCTGTCACTTTTCTCTTTTTAAAACCACCTTCCCAGCTCCTGGCTGGCAGTTTGCCTCCCCTCTGTCTCATGGGTGCCACAGTACCTAGAGAGAAAGAGCTGTCAGAGCCAGCACGCTGAGCCATTTCCCAGACAGGCTATGCTAAGCATTGCCAAGCTCCTTCTACAAGAAAAATTGAAAAAGGCCAAACCTAGAAAAATACAAGAGAGAAAATGGAAGAGATTTTTTCACTTTTGCTAACCACTGATAAGATGGCTGGGATCTACACACCTTCCAGGCTTTGTCCCTGGCATTGCTACGTGACAGCCAGCCTCAACATTTAATGATGTTAACTCTACCTGGAGAAGCAGCTGCTGCAACTGTGTTTCTGTCTTTAAAGGTGTCTCGACGTCTGGGCAATGTGCTCTACATGATGCATCTTCCTTTGTCCGTGCCTCTCCCGTCTGCTCCAGGCAAACCGTCAGACCAGCCCTCCGACATCGCCTCCCCTCTTCACTGCAACAGCAGTGGCGACGCACTGGATAGTCCCTGCTCGCAGGGTCCAGAAGCTTCAAAAACAGTGGAACAGATTGTTTCAGAAAGCAGGGAAAACCCGTGTGACACAGCTGGATCTCAGGCTGACTTCCAGATGATCACTTTTCAGAAAAGTTGAGCCAGGTCCAGGGCATGAAATGTTACTGCTGATACAGGAACCTCTAGTTACGAAGTGTTTGAGTGGATAGCTGCAGCCTGAAACCCTTGCACGATTGGGACTGAACGAAATAATCTGCAAATGATGCATGAGGCAGTGTGGTATCTCAAAAGCATTTTTAAAATGCAACTACATATTAGTGCAATTACTTTCAAGTGCAATTCATTGAAAAGGGTACCAGTACAGCTAACAGATACATTTAAATGTACGGTTATGGAGGCTGCTGAGGAGCTAAAAGGAAAAGCTAAAGCTGCGTAGCTGGCTTCTGCTTCTGTTGAAGCAAAATTTACACAGAAAATGTGTACAGCAGAATTTACATAGAATTAATTGGGAGACTGTGGAATTACCTGCTATAGGCAGAGAAACATATCCTAGACTCAGCAATTTGAGTTAATTCCATTCCCATTCTAGATCGAAGCCTTTCAAAGTGCCTGGGAAGGATGTAAGGGTATAGGCAGGGTACGCAGATTAAATTCTGGACATCAAAATAATGTCTGTTGCAGCCGTTTTAATTATTCTGAGGCATTCTTATTGCTAGGGCTGCAACCTGCTTTGTGTGACTGCACGGTTGAGCTGAGTTTAGAGTGAAGCATAGGCAGACGTTGTCGTGAAGACCCGTTGCAGAGACAGCAACATCCCTGGAGGCGGCAGGCTGAAAGGCTCCCAGTTCATTCCAGCCTCGCTCCCTGCAGCAGCACCCTTCATCTCTGCTCACCTGGGCAGGCCAAGGAAAGCCCTTCACTCAGCAGATTACTCGGTGTTCTTCATATTGGAACAGGTCACCAACTGTAGCCTGAAAGCTTTCTTTTCTCTGCAAAACTGTTGTTTTCCCCTCTCTTCTGCTACCTATGGCTAATTACCAGTTATGCTGTCCAAACTTTGCAGCCTTGAGAGGAAGGGCAAGTATCTATGGCATTCTGAAACAGCAGAGTCCTGCTTATAAAAGGAGTTAAGCCTGATTCTGCTTTAGCTGAACACTCTGCCACTGACTCCAGTTACAGCAGTTTGGGGCTCTGTGTGTTAATCTCCAAACACTGTAGGCAGGGTTTACATTTTTAGGGTTAACTGATGGACAACTGTGAATGCTATGCAGCAAAATACTCCAAAGTTGCTGGCAGTAACCTTCGGTGATCTTGTGAAATTATTGGGACTCTTTCCATTAACACGAGAGTTTGGATTATGTCTTACACATCATGTGAGGGCATCTTTCACATAAGGAACTGTTTACTGAATACTCATTAGTGTTTAGAAAAAGCAAAATTATAACCTGAAATTGGAAAGCCTACACATAATTCCATGAGACTGTCTAAGAAGAGTACAACAGCATGATTAATCTTGGAATGGCTTTGCTTGGAATTAGTTTGCTGTTTGCTTTGTCTCAATGGGTTTCACAAAATGTCAAGCTCTGTCCTCTTTATTAACTTTTCTATATTTTTTCAAGACTTTAAAACTTAGTAAGGCAGCTTGGAGAGTTTTATGTTGAACTTAATAATGAAAGATGTTTACTTTTCCAGCTTCTGCATAAAACACAATTATCAATGTAAAAATATCCTGTTTGTAATGCTTTTATTTGTTATTTTAATATGTAACTTCTTAGATTACTTGAACCAGAAGAAAAGTTTTACTTTTATAGTAATTTAATTGTTATGATTTTCCCCTTTTTTTGAAGTAGATTCTTCATGAAACATTGGTGAAAAAGGAAATATTTTTATATAGTAAAAGTATCAGGGACACCAATTTTGTTTAGCATCTGAAACAATTTCTAACTTTGTTGTTGTTTGTTTTTGTAAAGTTGACTATCCTATTAACAATGCCACTTATCTAATTAAACACAATTAACATACTGGTTTTCCATCGGCACCCTACCTCCTCACCGTCTTCATCTTCATGAGACCTTCACCCTGAAAGAGGAATGCCTGATGCATTTTAAGGTCAATTGGGCCACAAGATGTCGCTGCAAAGCTACGAGAGGTTAGCCAAATCCATCCCAAAGCGACACGCAGCACGCTGGGGGTACAGGTGGCCTGTCAAGAACGAGGATGTGAAGAAACTGAACTTGTCTTTCTAAAGTAGCAGCCGAGGAGCTTGACTTGAAATCCCATATGCCAGGGAAGAAAGCCTGAAATCTGCTTCTGAAGAGTGTGACTATTTTTGTAAATGGCTCAGACGTGAACGGTTCCAAAAGCAAAGATGGGATCCAAACTTTGCAGTCTGATACCACTGCTGCAATTAAAAAACAAGAAAGAAAGAAAGAAAAGAAAGAAAAGAAAGAAAAGAAAGAAAAGAAAGAAAGAAAGAAAGAAAGAAAGAAAGAAAGAAAGAAAGAAAGAAAGAAAGAAAGAAAGAAAGAAAGAAAGAAAGAAAGAAAAGGAAAAGCATGTGATCCTTTGCACATACTGGGATCTTCTTCCCAAAACTACAAAAGGAATGACTTCATGGCTTCCTGCACTGGGAGGAGACGTGTCAGAGCAGCTAAACTGCAACAAGGCCCAGACTGCATACTGTGCTAGAGGGAAATGGGAAGGAAAGGCATTTACCTCAGCAGACATAATCTTTTCTATTTCCAATGAAGGAAATACCAGTAGTAATGAAAGTTTCCTCTCTGACAAACACTTCAGAAAGAAAGAAAAGCAAAACAAAACAAAAATAAGGTTAACAATTTAAAAATATATAGAATTGGTAGACGGTCGTACTTTCATTTTTGTTTTGTTTTCAGGTGTTATGTTTACACTGAAACACTAGAGGCCTTGCTGATGCTCAGCATCTGCATGTGGTTTTTTGTTTTTCAGTGCTAATTATGGCTGCACAGGGGTGTAGCCAGCAATCACAAGTAAGTAGCAGAGCTGGCAGAACTGTGGTACTTGTTGATTTTCTGGTGGCTATGCCAGCACTGTATTCATTTTTTTCTGCTGTGCTACTTAAATCACATTTGGAATGCAGATGATGTATTTTAGTACATACGGCATCATCAGAGGTGTTTCACTTAACAGCAGTTGTGTGTTAGGCTGTAACACCGATGCATTAACAGCTCTGCTGGGTGGAGTTGCAGTCATCCAACCCTATCCAGAAGTAATTTTGATAAAAATTACATGAAAGCAGACACAAATCAAAGCCAGTGGTTCAATAAAATGAAGGATCAGTCACCTGAATGTGTGGCATCATAGGTCCAAATTCCTCATTGCCTTTCTGCGCTGATTTTGCATTTAACATGTTAACTAACAGAGACAGAACAGCATTTAACAGAATCCTATAATGGAAGAGCTTTCAGACCAGATGAACAACAATCTAAACTCAGGATTTAAGGTATACCTAAAACTGAAACCCCTTGAGAAAGGTGTTTTTTTTTTTTTTTTTTCCTATCTGGGAAAAACAAAAACCAAAAACACCGACAACCAAGATCTGCAGGTGGAAATGGCTAAACATTGAATGAATTCCTTATTTTATTTTGTTTGCACATGCAGCTTTGGCTTTGCTTGTTGAGCTGTCTTTATTTCAACCCACGAGTTATTTCACTTTTACTTTTCTTACTCTCTCCCCACCTCCCACTTGGGGGGGGAGTGAGCACGTGGCTGTGTGGTGCTGAGCTGCCTACCAGGGCTAAACCACAGCACAGGCTTCTGTATTTAAAGACTTCCTTAACATACATCGATGCAATACAGCTCTAAAACAGCCGGTCAGGCTCACAGTTGCCTCTAACGTTCAAATCAGTTTGTTCCTATGTATGTGCTTCATGAGCAGCCATGCTCTTGGCTCTCCAATGGATTTGTGAAACACTGTCTTCTAAAAAAATGCAAGAAACAGTGTTAGGAAAACATAGTTTTATGGGGAGAACCGTACCCTTTCCCTTCTCTCCTCCCATTAGTACTGCCTGCTATGCTATATGTACTTAAAGGCTAGGAAATCTGAGCATTGGGTGACCTCCACCCAGCCTTCATTCACATTCAACTTGTAATTGTTCCTTTGCAGACTTCTCTTTAAAAAACAAACAAAAAACAGTCATCAAAGTTCACAGCATTGCAAGAGCCTGACACAGTAAACTGTATCAAAATATATTTTTCTTATTAAAATGGCAATTCTGAGCATACGTGGACAGCCATCCGTATTTTTAGAGTGTCATCCTTGGCAGCACCAGCAAAATGAAAGTACAGAATCAAGCTTTGTAATACAACCCAAATACTCAAGCCAAATAAGAAAGGTTTTTGACTGACATGGATGTGCAATGCATTTTACAAACTGTGTGCATAGTAGTCAAAGCCCCATGCAGCTTTCAGATCAGATAGATGTAATCCAAAACTATTGCAAGAACCTTTCCCAAGGCCTCCCTTGTACATGAGCTATTCATTCTACTTCTAATACAATACACAAACCTCAGCATTTATTTTCTGAATCGGTCTCCCCTGTGCTTTAAAACTCCCCCTACTATTTGCCATAAGCAAATTGCATGCGCTCTGACTTCCATCAGGGCAGGTACATTCTTCAACCCTTTAAAAAACACCTGGTCAAAGGAAGAAGCGTGATGCTCTATGAATCAGCCTATTTGACCCGATATTTTCATCTCAGCCCTTCATTATTCACTGGAAAATAACAAGTTAGTTCAATGAGGCTGGGTGTTCATCAGGGTTCTTCTACCTGTGATGCTTGGCTTTGACTAAGCCCTTCACGCTACAGTAATTCTAAAATATTAGGAATACATTTTATGGTAAGCGAAAAACCTGCCTCTCCTACTTCATTTGTTGTAGGCCACAAAATATATATATATATATATATTTATTCAGTTGACTTAGCCTTTATACATTCCTTTCCCTTGCCCTACTGCCAAGTTTACCTAAGTCTGTATTCTTCCAAGCAGACATTAGTTCTGCTACTGTCCGTGTGTTCTTCTTGGACAACAATTTCCCTGTTGTTAATGATACAAAGTCTTTTACCGATGTTATAGAAAAAAGAAACCTATTGCCCATGTTACACAGAGAATGATATTTTCTCCTATAGTACAATGAAGACACGAGTAGATGTTTTGCTTTTACAAAACTTAAAAACACACGTATCTGGCATCTGCATGTGTGAACTACTGAAATAAAAATCAATCAAGCAAAATAGAAAAAGCACTCCTAACCAAAGGGAAAAAAAGAAAGCATCACAAGTCAATCTGGTTTCATCTTTGCTGATTACCTTTCAGTTGCAAGGTTCAAACAGCTCTGCGAGATAAGTGCTGATCAGCCCGTGATTCATGGGCTTCCAGCAGTCTGTAAACAGTCTGCATTGACGGTCTGCAAAGCACTCACCAGCTTCTGGTTGAATCCATTAATTTGAGAAATGTGAACTCGAGAATCACGTTTTTATGTAACAAGGATTTTTAACTCAAATACTTGTAGTCATAACAACAAATTGATGGGTTTATAAAACAATAACATTTAGTTTTTCCTAATGCTAGATCTGTAATTATTACCATTCTCCTCCCCCTCCTGCCACTGCCAAAAAATACAGAGGTACAAGCAAGCCCCCCCTTTTTTTTTTTCAAAAAGCCTGAGCTTGTTCTTCCAAAAAATGGGTTGATGTATTTTCCATGTAACCTTTTTTTGTATCCAGATACATCCCCACTGACTCCACTATAGTCTGCTGGACCAGCAGAATTGACATCAGGAGAGTCATATCCATGCTAGGTTCACCGGTCAGTAAAATAAAAACTTATTCTTGCAATGAACAAAGCTGCTATCTGAAACTGATTACAGAAGGACTAGAATCAGGGGAAATTCATGCTTAGTTCAACTATGTTTTTTGTAAGTTATAAATGTCAAATAATTCTGAGTTATGCAGAAATGAAAAGGAACTTGCAAGAATGGAATTGTTGCAGAAGCTTCTTAGTAAAAGATAATTCTGGAGATTTTTCTAATGAATCTTTGTTGCTCTGCTAAATTAAAAGCTGAGTGGCGAACTAAATATTTATAAGCTTCTGAGATGGAAGTGACTCAGGATATGTCTACACTGGAGTATGCTTCTGAGTAATGACTCGTGTTTGTGGGTGGATGTTAGCTAAACCTGCCATGAAAGTATGTGTTGCTGTACGGTATGAGGCCCATCTTCTTTGTATTTTGAGCACACATTCAATGCTGAAGCTGACTGGATAAAATGAGAAGTCACTCCAGAGCCTGCAGCATGCTATCATGTATAGATGCTCTAGGAAATGGCTCCTCATGCATCGTTTGGGAATTTGTCTATCCTCAGCTCCCTCTATGGATGCTCTTCCCTCCTTCCAGCCTTCCCTCCTACCTGTCTTCCTGCCCATCAACATAATGGTTCAGGTAACTCTGATTCGTGTTTTCCCATCTCTTCCCCCAAAGCCAGAAGGATTAACCATGGGTCCAGAGCTTTATAAAAGCAAATGGCTAGTTCAGCAGAACAGACGCTTGGTTGAACTTCTGGTGTTACTTCAATTTCTGTATAGCAGAAGGCAGCATGACGCAAAAGACAATTTGTGACGTGCTTGGCAGTAATCCAGTTGCCAACACGTGGACTTGCACTTCTGGGGCATATCAACTAGACCACATCATCTCACCAGCGTGACCAACACTGGCCCAATACAACGGGACTACCAATAGCACACATGCCAGTAAATTGCCAGGAACAAGTGAATGTAAGGATAGAAGAAAATATATACCCGAGAGAGGAGAACACTGCCTGCCTCAGTGTCCTCCTGCCTTGGGGACCAATAAAGGACACCTAAAAGCACAGTGTAAAAACAAAGCAAATGTCTCAGAGCGCTTCTTTTATCTACAAGGATCTATTACACATCAGCCAGAGGTGATTTTTTTTGCTGTTTCATGAACACATCTTTTTTTTTTTTTTTTTTTTTTTTTTTAAGCTAAGTTTCCAGCATCCCTGCTGCCATATTAGATAACAATAGTTGATTACACACAGGCTAATGAAATGCTGTGGGTTTTTCTTCAGTTGACAAAGGAAACCACTCCACTTGCATGCAATATCCTTCACAACAGTAATTTAAGTGCTCATGATTCGGAAACCTTACTCTAACAAAAATGGCAGTTGTCACTTCAGAGGCTGTAAATTCACTGCATAATTCTGAAATGCGCCTTTTCCAGCGTGCCCCCCAGTTAACACGGACACTTACCTTAAAGGCAAGCAGTTTGAACCTCCACTTCCATCGCCTGGTTTTCTTGAGATTCTGCCACTTGCCTCTCTCCTCTTCTCCAGCCATACCTGTGAGTACAAATGAGCTTGTCCCATGCAAGATTCAGCCTTGATAGGTTCCGCATTCCACAGGGATGGTAACTTCTCTATCCAGTGCCTCACACTGGAGGATACGTTCCCTCGCCCACTTTCTGTCCTTCAGTCCTTTTCACAGATCTGCTTGAGGTGGTCAGTTTGCTGACAGCGAATCAGGACAGCAACAGGCCACTTTGCATTGTTTTTATTTGTCAAATTATATTTTTTGTGCTTGTGGCCTGATCATTAATGCTTGGGTTCTTCAGTTGCTGAACCATCGTTTCAGCACCAGTGGAAGATTGTTATTATTAGCAAGCTGTAAGTTGCAGATGGCTAAAAGTTCTTCTGCAATTAATCCTCAATTTCAGACGTGCTTTTATGTTACTGTAAAGTAAGCACATTAAATAACTGTTAAAATGATTGCCGTTTTAAAAACACATTTTTGAAGAAATATATTTCACCTAAATCTTTGAGAGATTGCCTTATTGTAACCATAAAAACTTTAATTCCCTGTATTTACGATTTCCTCTCTTGAATGATACTTTCTCTAGTTCACTCTGCAGTCAGCCAGCTTAATTTGTAACTTGTATAGATTTTCTGCCCAGCAACAGCAAGAGGAAAACGTTCAAAAGAGAAAGACGTTGCACCAGAAAAAAAAAGCACTAATTCTGGCATGGTGATTCAGGGGCAAATATGCTACTGGAAGCAATCTCATGTTTTTAATTACCCACTGTTCAATCTAAGAGGCTCCAAAATCACAGGAATGGGAAGGGGCAACGCAGTGCGAGAGGGCTGGACAAGATGATACAGCTCCACACACGCTTTTCCATCCCAAAGTGCCAGGGCGCGGTCTGGAAACACGGTGCCAGGATAAACCATTATACACTTTCCTAGCATCGTGACCTAATAGCAAAAGCATGTGGGGCAACTTCTGACAAAAAATCCATTTTCTTTTATATAGGATGATCTCTACTTGTACTTCTGGGGCTGTATGCGAGGGCCAGAGCACCCGGGGTGCGTTGAAGTGGGTAACACCTCACTAAGACTGGGCACATCGGGTGTCTGCATGGCCTAACTGGCTCTTTGGGTGCACCGACCCTAAATGCACGGGTTGTGGCTGCCGAAGATGTGCAGCGGGGCAATGGGCACAGCCTGAGGGGGCACCTGCGGGCACCAGGAGGGGTATCCAGGGGAGGCTCAGGTTGGAAATGAGGAGACATTTCTCCTCAGAAAGAGCAGCCAGGCGTTGGGACGGGTTGCCCAGCGAGGTGGTGGCATCACCGTCCCTGGGGGTGTTCAAGGGCAGGCTGGACGTGGTGCTTGGGGACCTGGTTCAGCGGGTGATGGCAGTGGTAGGGGGGACGGTTGGTACTTGGAGCTCTTGGAGCAATTTTCCAGCCCTAATGATTCCAGGATTCTGTGTTTCCACGACACAAGCAGCCCCAGCGAGGGAGCCGCAGGGAGGCCGAGGGGGGTGGGGAGGGGTCTGCGAGGCCGAGCGGAGCTCCCCACCGCCGCCTCCTTCGTGAGGGGCCGAGGGGGCGCGGCCTCCCCGGCGCCTCTCGCGAGGCCGCAGCCTCCTTCCCCCCGCTGCCTCCACACCCCCGGCTCCCCGCTCCGCCGCCCGGCCCACGTCACCGCCGGAGCGGACGGGGACAACATGGCGGAGCGGCGGCGGCACAGGAAGCGGACCCAGGTAGCCGAGCCCCGGCGGCCTCACGGCCTCCGCCCCGGCCGGCCGCTGCCCCCTCGCCGCCCGCACGGAGCCCCGGCCTCGGCGGAGGGGCGGCCGAGCCCCGGGCCCGAGGCCTCCCCGCGGCCCCTCACGGCGCTCGCCGGGGGGGGGGGGGGGGGGTCGGGGGGGAGAAGGGAGGCGGTGAAGCCCCAGGCTGGGGCATGAGGGGGGGGTTACCTCGGAATTTTCTAGCAAAGCGCCGCGGTGCCGCCGTGAGGGGCTCGGCAGGGCCGGGGAGAAGCGGCCGGTGGTGGTGTTTGGGGCTGGGAAGGGAGCGTCCGGGTGGGCCGAGGGGAGAGCCCCGGTCCCGGTCCCCATCCCGGTCCCGGTCCCGGTTCCCCGGCTCCCACAGCGGAGCCGAGCCGGGAACTGCCACCCCCGGGCCCCTCAATGCTCCCAGGCCGGGCGGTGATGCGGTGGGGGAAGGAAATTTGTTGCTTTTCAGAGAAACGCAAACAGCCGCGTCAGAAAATGGACCCGAGCGGCTCCGGGTCCGCGTAGAGACGCGGGGGGAGCCGTGGGATGCGGGTGAAGGCGGTGAGGGCTGGGTGTCACCCCGACATGCGGGTCTGTGCTGCCAAAAATTGGGGTTAGGGAGTTCTGTGGAGTTCGTGATGCGGGTTTCGTGCATAGCTACAGCATCAGGCGCTAGAACGCCTGTTCCTGGTATGTATTATTAACCCTAATGCTAAGTAATGTTCAGGTTTTATGGCTGTGCGCTGAGTGGAGATGACACTTGTGAGAGAAACCACACAGCTATTCAACAGATGGATGCTTCTTACTTCGTCCTTCTGCTTCGTTGCCCCTTCTTTCTGCTCCTTTCCCTTCCCGGCCCGCTTTCCCCTCCCCTGAGAAGATGGAGATGTGTCAGTGCTCACCGTGGTTCCTGTTTCCCTTTAATTCAAATTACCATGAAGGGAAAAAATTGAAAGAGTAATTAATCAGAATCTTGTTAAATAAGTTATCAATCACAGGCGGTGGGCATTACAGAATTACTCACGCTCCAGAATTGTCACAGGCTGTCCCTTACCAAGGAAGGATGACAGTAGCCCAATAAAGCATCCATCAAAACCAAATTGAGAGTAATTTAATGTTTTGTATAATACCCTGGGCTCTGGTTTTGCAAGCACTTAAGCACATGTTTATTCCAGCCTGCTAGCAATAGGAGGATTTCCTGGGTTGTTACCGATTGCATCCGTGTCTAGGTGTTAATGCTGAAGGTTTGGGATTCTGGCCTAAATTTGTGATACAGTTGTACAGATAAGTCCCTGCTGCCTCCCAGTAGTCCCAACGATAATGGGACGACAAGACAGGGAACAAAGAACATTGTTGAATGCCCAGAGGGTGTCCTTAATTGGTCAGACTGAATAAAGCAGTATGTATTTTTCTGGTTTGCTTTTTTAAAGCTTTTTCAACTTTCTTGGCATAGTTACAGTATGTTTATCATGTTTCAGGGCAACACTGCAGGTTTCTTTTGAAAGGAAGAGCGGGGTGTTTATTTGTAGGTGTCTGAAGTGCTTTAGAAGTGAGTACTCGCTTTAGGACGGTGTGTACCCCCTAATAAAGAGGCTGTTTACCATGCTGTGAGCGGGTCTGACATCTGAATATCTTTGCTAATTTCTTGTCAAGAGTAAGACTGTAGCAGGAGACAGAACATTTAGCTGTGGAAGAAGCTGATGGAGTAGACTTCAGTCACAAATACTGCATGTACAGAAACAGGATTTGGAATAATTTCATATCTACCATCAAGATGTGAATGGTGGTACTTCGGTCAACAAGCTGAACGTGAGATGAGGCATGCAAAAAGGCGCAATGAAACAGCTCAAAATTCTCTCAAGCCTGCTTTTCCATCGGAAGCGCTACCAGGAAGGATTTATTGTACAGAGTGCATTTTCATAACAAAATACGTTGCCCAATCTGGACTGCTGAGCTTCGACTCTTCCTCTGGCAACAAGGTGAAAGTGACGGAAGTTACAGAAATCCCAACTTCAGAAGTCTGAGTAAAGGCATTTTGTAGGTTGTCGGTGTCATTCCTGACGGTAATTTAACTGTAATTAACATGGAGGCACGCAGGAGTGCAAAGAGCCTGTTCTGTGGGAAGCAGACTGCTAGAGCCAGTGGGCTCCCACGTGATTCAAACTTCTGAAATCAGGGACGCTTGATGTATATAAAGGACTTAGTAAAAGAAAACAACATATGTTGTCTGAAGGCTAGTTTAATATTTCTTCTTGAGACAGATACCTCTCAAAGATGGGGGATGTCTTTGGATGCCTATTGCTCCAGCAACCCGATGAAAGCTATTTCATCGCTTGGGAGAAGCAATCTGTCCTGAAACACTCGCTTAAACACCAAATCTTGAGCTGGTCGCTCTGACGAGCGTTCAGTTGGGTAACACGTGGCACTTTGGCAGGTCTGCATCTGGACTATTAAGTCGGCATTAAGTTCTAATTACTTTGGCCAGATTCCATTGTGCGTGGTTTTATTCTGCACATGTGAAGTTTTGTTTGTATTTGCGTTGCGACTAATAGCAGTCGCATAGCATCCTAGTGCTGTGCCCTCTGCTCTCGAGATGCTCATGTGTATAAATACCGCTTTTATAAAGAGAGAAAACCGTTCTGAGGCAGTGATTTGGCAAACGCCTCAACTGCAAACTGAGCTTTGGGGGTAACAGTAAACATACTGCCATTGTTGGCTTTTGTTTTTTCCCTTCTTGAATCACTGGATGCAAGCTTTGAGATTCTCCTGATGAAGGACATAGACTAATCAATATTAACCATTCCCAACCTGTTTCTTTCATGCCTTGATTTGGGCTCTGCTGGAAGGAAAACGTGCAACAGCTGCGTCGCTGCTTCCCGTGGTACAGCTTTTTGTGAATGGCGACGGGAAGGGTCTTCTGCAATCACAATAGTTTACCAGGACCGCAAATTTTAATGCAGCTGGCCTATAATCTTCTGGTAAATTCTAGTAAAGCCAAGTAGGATGATAACCAGGGAGAACAGCTAACTAGCTTTTCTAAAAGGGAGTGGGATCAAGTGGTACAGGAAGAAGAAACAAAAATTGAGGGGGGGAAACAAACAGAAAAATAGGGATTTAAAATAGTAGCTCCTCTTGTCAATAAAAAAAAGAATCTCTCTAGTATGAAAACCTGAATTAGGTTTTTGGCGATAGGAAGGGAGAAAGTCAAAAGAACTGGCCTCAGGTTAGAAGAAGACTGCAGCTGGCAAGTTTTATCTTCCAAATACCGTGAGCTGCTCCTTGGGCATGGGTTTTAGAACCCAATTTGTGTTCTGTTGTAAATCTATAAACTCACAGCTTTTTCTCCAGAAAATGAGTGATAGCTGAAAAGAACAAAGAAACAAACAAATACCTCTACTTACGTAGGATATGTACAGGACAAGAGCACGTTAACCTTTTCTTGTAAAGAAAAGTTAGCGTCCTGTGGCCAGCAGACAGCCGCAGCAATCCAGCAGAACTGGTTCCTCTGCCCCCTCTGCCACGGGGCCTTTTGAGAGACCCGGGGCAATCCATGACGTGGTCATCCATGCAAGAGCCAGGCACCCTTACCCTTGGTAGGTACTGAAGAAAATTCAGATGGAGATTCTTAGATGGTTAAAATGCTGGTTGTCCCGTAAGTGGAGATCAGCCAAACGTCACTGTAACAAAATTCAGGCATTTAGAAAATCCTGGCAAACAGGGTTTGGTGTCAACACTTCTTCAAGATGTAAGTGTCAGTGCTTTCTAGCCTGTGTGCATTTCATATGTGGCCGTGTGCTGAGTGTAGACTTCATAAGCAGGTGGCAGTGGTCACAGGAGCTGACGGACTGCCATGAAGTACGTGTTGTCTAACCCCTGCTCCAGCAATAAGTGGCGGCCCATAGCGGGTGATAATAGAGCTGAACCTCATGCCAGCCTGTGTGCCTTTCGTGCCATACTGGGAGAGGAATGGGACTTTGGGATAACAGATCCTCTGACGGCATAGAGGAAGCGCTGGAGCCAGCTCTGTGCCACTGGCAGACCCCTCTGGAGAAAGCTCGTTCGGCAAAAATGAGAAAACGGCATCCTGAGAGTCTGCAAGGCCAGGAGAAGATAGCCTGGTGAGTCAGCCCAACTCCGACGTGCTCAGACCATCCTGGGATGAGATAACTCAGACACAGCTGTGTGTGCAGGCAGGGTATGAGGAGGAGAGCACGGGATGATGTAGACTCCTGGATGTAAACTCTCAGCTTGGAGGATCAGCTGCACCTGATTAATCTACTCGTATTTCTTGCTTTCCTTATCTGAAACTTGTATAAACCGTTCGGCTTCAGAAGCCTTCTGTGAGGGATGATGTTCTGAAAGCCTAAGGGTGCAGGTTTTCTGTCTTTCCTATAAAAGCGAACTTTAAATATCCGAGAGTTTTCACACACTTTTTAAGGCTGCGTTGCCTGCTTCAAAGCTTCGTAATTTATTTGGAACTACCCCCTGATTCATTTGTAAAACCCTTTTCTAAATGTACAGGAGGCCTAGAAAGCCCGCTGTTCGGCTGTTCCTTACAGCTGAACATAGAGATCTGCTGAACTGCATCTTTAAATCTTGCACTCGAGGTACTGACATTTTCAGTGCTTCTGTTGGCTTCACTTTATGATGGAATTCAGTATTCTGGCTTTAATGCTGTAACAGAAGTCCGGCTCTGCAGGTAAAGGGCTGAAAATAGGATGAAAACTGGGGATTAATTTGGAGGGAAAACTTTCTGAGAACGAGCTTGGTTAAACTATGGCAATTTCTCTCACAGGAAAGCTGCTTTGCTTGGGTTATTCTGCAGCTATCCCACAGAAAAGGACAAAGCAATAGATAGTAAGGAGCAATCAAAAAACCTCTGGTGCCAGCCGCTGCCTGTATAGCACATCACATGGCCTAGCAGAATCATAAATATTGAAGGCAGGGAAAAATAGGAAATCCTGGCAGAGGAATGAAGTGAGTATCTTTAACTTCTCTGCCTGTTTCACGGACCGTGCTATAAAGAAGGATGTTTGCCTTGTGAATCGTCACGAGTATGAAGTGCTGGTGGGATATATTAGAAAAGCATTATTCTGAAATGCAATTGCTGCGTTTAATCGTTAGTACCCATGGCACCTCGGGGTGGGTGCTGTACCGTAATCATACGGTACGTTCATCCGTTTCCTTTCAGTGCATCGTGGTGTAGTTTGTTGCTATTAAACCAAATCGCTTTTGGTACCAAAATTGGTAAGATAATCAGGGATTTACAGTTCCTGGTACAACTGCACCATGTAAGGGGACATGAGACCACGGTACATAAATTATGTGTGCAATGCCAGTTAGTGGGTGCTTACCTGGTGTTACCCACAGCCTGATAGAACTGGAGAAAAATGGAAGGTTGAACATGGAGAAAGAGATTTTCGTCTATATGAGGCCTGTTAGGATCATCTGGCATGTGTTTGTAAACATAACTGGCGAGTGTGAGAGCATATTTGTGCACACACATAAAGAATTCAGGCTTAAAAAATCTCAGCAGGCTCAGAACTAACAGAGTGCTTTTGGCAACGTGGGTATCTTGCGCCTGATTGATTTTCTTTAACAAGGTAGGAAAAGCAAAAATCTCCTTTAAAAGGATAATTCATTAACCTGTTGGTTTTGAAGCTAGCAGTGCAGGCTGTTGAATGTTAACAGCTCGCACTGTCCGAAGTTTTTATTCAGGGGTAACAACGACTGCTTCACCTTGCGTTTCTACTTCTTGCAATATTATTGTTGTGTAGCTTAAAAGCAGGAATGGGCCTTCAAAAATGCCACGTCTGTAAACAGAATCTTTGCATTCTGTATATCCCTATAAATCCACAGTCTTCGTGGCTTCTGTGCTGCATTTCTGTGGGCAGCACAGGGACGGGTACGGAAAAGGTGCTGCCACTCCGGAAAGGTGCTGGGGTTACCGTGCGACTGATCCCCCAGGTCACGGTGGGGAGGGGACCTGGAGACCTGAGCCCTGCTCATTGAAAGAGCTCTTACAGAAAGGATTTGGAGGAGGTTTGCGTGAATCGGTGTAATATCCCAAACGTTTGTTTCATGTTTTTCTGAAGCAGGAACATTCAAAAGGTCTTCCTTCTCCCCTACAACTGCTAGGCAGTAATTCAACATAACTGAAAACGCTTACCTTCCCCCTTCTGTCTTACAAGTCCTTTGAATTGCGTTACCAGTCTGCAAGTTGGTAAACGTACGGCATGTGTTGATGTGTGTAGACTAAGGGCGCCCTTTTCCTAAAATGCACGTTCTGGAGCTTGTGTACCTCATCGTGCGGTGCTTTGTACTGGTGTTCCTAGTCCTGGGACTGGGAGAACCCCCTCCATGATACTCTGGAGTCTAAGTCACGTTGTGGTCATGCAGCGGTACTGAAATCTTCTACACAAATCTCTCAACTTCTTTTCAACGTGGTTTTCAGCCCACATGAAATTCAAGCTGCTCCATATTCTGTCAATATGGCTGTGTTGCTGTCATTTTTACATGCTAATTTGTCTCTCTGTGTTGTTTTTCTTTGCTCTCAGCTTCACAGCTGGTTTCATCCAGCCTTGTAAGCCGCTTTCCATGTGCCAAGCCTCCAGTACTGTCCTCTTACTTCCTCCTTTACCTTGCCCTCTTTACAGAGCTGCTGTATGAGTTTGTCGTCACTGCTTTTGGATCATCTGACACCAGGTTCTGGGATTATTTTTTTGCATGTTGTAGAAAGAAAGTTCTTGAGAATAATGACCTACGTTCATGTCTTTTACATTTTGTTATTTGTAAATTGCCACAAAATAACGAGGACTCTGCGATCACTGATATTTGAGCCCAAATGAATGTTTTTCCCATGTGTTTAAGACTCTATTAATTTTGCACTTTCTCTATTGTAGGAGGTCGGTGAGCCGTTCAAAGAGGAGAAGGCTGTTGCTAAATACTTACGGTTCAACTGTCCAACAAAATCCACCAACATGATGGGCCACCGAGTTGACTATTTTATCGGTAGGGTTGCTTTTAACCACAGAAGGAAACTTTCTAACACTGTACTAGGGGTGGAGGGAGGAGGATTTTGTTTTTATTTTTTGTTTTATCTAATAAGTATTGATCTTTCAGTACAGTTTTGAAAACTTATCCAGATATTAGACAGCTGTAAAATTAATCTTATCTGAAGTAAACATAATAAACTTCTCGCTCTGTGACTTAAAGGTGTGTAGTTGTCAAGTACTTCAGAATAGCAGCTACTCATTTACCTTAAAAATTGAGAAGATGTGAAATGTCACTGGAACGGCCTGGCTGACTGCTGTAGTTCAAGGAATGTAGACTCCACGATGAAATAAATGTCATCTTTCTAACACATTGGTTTTTTTCCCCCACTTTTTCCTTTAGCCTCAAAAGCTGTGGATTGCCTCCTGGATTCTAAGTGGGCAAAGGCAAAGAAGGGAGAAGAAGCGTTATTTACAACTCGAGAGTCTGTAGTTGAATACTGCAACAGGTATGACCTAAATCATCACTTTTATTAACAAGTATAGTTGTCAAGATGTCTTCGTTACTTAGAAACCATTTTGCTTAGGCTTCTTTGATAAAAAGATGCGTTCTAAGACATTTGAATTAGTATGGAAAAATGAATACTATTTTTATTACTACGTTTGAGAATGTCAGATGGGAAATATGAGCAATCTAGTTCCATCACCTTTGTTTTCCAAGCTCTCTCATGTTTTTGTTATGCTGTTTGGGGCAGCAAATTTTCCTAAATTTTATAGTTATTATGTCAGCAGGATGAAAGCTCTGAAATGTCTCCTTCCTGTGGACCTGGACTGCCATTATGGCAAAAGCTGAACTTTGAGGTTCAGTTTATGCCTCTGACGCGGCGTGTCTCTGTTGCTTAGCACAGTCAAAGTGCTTTGTTTAGATGAATGGCATATTCTGACCCTTCTATCCTTTTTTGGGGCTGAATCTTACACTTGGAGAGCTCTGCAAAAGCCACTTACGAGTAACAACTATATTTAGGGGGTTTTGTTGTTTTGTTTTGTTTTTTCTTTTTGGGCCTCTTTCATATAACCATCCAGAAGGTAGGATTCTGCCCCCAGTTCTAGGGCTGAGACAGGGCTGATACTGTTTGAACTTTGTGCTTAGTCAAGAAAATTTAGGAAAAAGAAACATTATTTTAATGCAAGCAGAAAAATGTCTTCCTTTCCAGAATCTTTGGACTGAGGTAAGCATCTGTATGTTTGCTCCTCAGTTACTAAACCATCAGATGAGACAGCAGTTGGTTGAGTCCTTCAGCTCCAGCAGTAGTGAATGCCGATGTAGCACGCAAAGAAAATCAGTGTGACCTGCTGTTCTCTGACTTTTATCACCAGCATCACTTCTTGCACTGATGATGCATTCGGCACCGTACCATGTCTGCCATTTGGTTTCTTGTGCAGGCTCCTGTATCACTCAATGCTAAGGCCACTTTTGGCCACCAGAACTGTTGTCAGGGTTTTAAGCGTTGCCACTGTCTGTTTCCTTTGCCACTTGGAAGAGATGGAGGGATGTCTTAATACAATGGGGAAAGTATTCTCTTCAGCAGAAGAGGCTCTCATGCGTATTAAAAACAAGTACCTTAATTCTCTTAGTGTGGCTATTGTGATTTTTTTTTTTTTACCTGTCCTATCCACCAGGAAACAAATACCAGAGTCTGTGTCATTATCCTGGGTCAGTTGCATTGAATAGCTCCGTGTTTAACAAGTTACTGTCTGCATTCATAGCGCCCCTCCAGTGCGTAAGGGCTCCTGGTGCACTCACATAGCAATCTAAAGAAACCACAGCTCCCAAGCAAGTTGTTTTCTGTTGCTCAAAAGAGAAACTATGTGAACGGTTGTCTGAGGGAAGTTTTTTTTTGCTTTTTTTTTTTTTTTTTTTTTTTTTAATTTTTATTTTAATTAATCTGTGTCCTGCTTTCGGTTGGTCTAAAGTTAATTTTCTTCCTAGTAGCTGGTATGGTGCTGTGTTTTGGATCGAGGATGAGAATAATGCTGATAACACGCCAGTGTTTTTAGTTGTTGCAGAACAGTGCTCACACAGAGCCAAGGACTTTGCTGCACCTCGGGCTGCCCTGCAGCCAGCAGGCTGGGGGTGCACCAGGAGCTGGAGGGGACAGAACCAGGACAGTGGGCCCCAACTGACCAAAGGGATGTCCCATGCCACGGGGCATCCTGCCCAGCAATAACGCTGCTGGGTGAGCAAACAGCTGTGTTAGCTGCCTGCTGGGTTAAGCCACAACAACCTGAAGCAGCTGTCTTTGATAATCAGCGTGCATGTACGTTAAGTGGTAGAAGGACTTCTCTCTCTTCAGTGAGTTCCTAATCTAACAGGCAGTGCAGCATAAGGATTTGATCTGCAGCAAGAGATGAAAGAAACCAAGTACAAATCAAATCGATTCGATGCACAGGGCCAGCTTTTTGCTGTGAATTGGCCCTTGCAATCATAACCCACTGCCTCCCCTCAGTCTGAAGAGCAGGATTCTGTATGGCTCTTCCTATTCTGAGTTTGGGTATGGGCCTTTCAAGGACATTACTTGTTGGTGACAACTTCAGGACTGCCAAATACTACGTCCTATGGCCCAGCCAGCCGTATGTGTACTTGCTGTAAGGCATGTTTGCAGCTAACATGAATGGAATGCTTGCACGTGTGCCACAGTTCCAGCAGTAATTTTATTCAGGGTGCACCTCTTACGAAGTAAGTTAATAAGCTGTTTGTCCATTTCCTTATTTCTGTGATGTGATACATTGACGTGAACTTGCAAATACATATCAGGTAGTTGTATTAATGGGAAAGATTATTAAATGGACTTGATGGCTTTCTCTATCCTACATCTTGTGTATTCATTGTATTTATGCCAAACACTGGCACGGGAAAGTATGTTTTTTACTCAGTTCTGAACAGATGAACAAAAAGGAGCAAGAGGTGAGATGGGATCATTTGTGATGGTGTCAATCAGTTATGCCATTCATGATTATATTAGGTAGTCTGGACTGTTATGTAATGATGTAAGTGTGTGTAAACATGATTATTCCAGCTGCACTTAAATGTATCACCTCTTTTCCTTTTAAGACTCCTGAAGAAACAGTTCTTTCATCGAGCATTAAAAGTGATGAAAATGAAACCTGACAAGGATACAAAGAAAGAAAAGGAGAAAGGAAAGGCTGAGAGCGGGAAAGAAGAGGAAAAGAAGAGCAAGAAGGAAAGTGGCAAAGATGAAAAAAACAAGAAGGAGAAAGAAAAGAAAAAGGATGGTGAGAAAGAGGAGTGTAAGAAGGTAAGTGCGATCTGCAAGAGGAGAGACAAACCTGTTAACAGAGAATACATGAACTGGTATTGTTAAGAGCATGTTGGCTTAAAAACACGTTTTTTCTAAAGTGTTTCCTCCTGTTTTGGTCTTTAAAACACACCTCTTTGCATTTTGGAGTTCTGATTCTGATTTAGGTCAAAAAGGAGACTTCAGTTAGATCTCCTCACCTTGTAGTGCGGACTGAGTTAACCAAAGCCTCCTTCTGTTCCGCTGCAGCGGGCGGTGATGCTTTGTGCAGCTGCACCGTAGCATAGACAGAGATGTATGCGTGTGACCTAACATCTCAAAGCACTGCAGCTGTGTATGTAAAATGAAGCAGCAGTTCTGCCACGTTTGGTGATAAAAATGTCTGGAATGTGATACTCAGTGCCTGTAAGTAGTTCTGTAATAGTGGGCCAGTTTTGTGTTGGAGCTCTGTTATTAATCTGCTTAATGCCTAGTTTTCACAGACGTCTGATCTACTTTCTTTACAGTTCTTACCATTATTACTACACAAGTTTTACATGTGTTTTCTTCACGTTTTCATTCCTGATTTATTCTAGTAGCTGAGCAGAATTCTTAAATTAAAGCATTAGGAATCTGCTGGAGAGACTTGAAGAGATGTATTTTGTCTTCTGTATACAGTGATACGAATCCAGTGAGAGTTAGTAGGATAGTGCTCAGAAGTTACTGCAGTTTGGACACTCCTGAGTGAGGTAATGGCACACAATCAAAGGTGTAGTTTACATGTACAAAGGTTTAGATCTTAAAGCTACATGGCTAATAAAGGAATGAGAAACAAAACAGTCTTGCTGGCGGTCAAAACAGAGAAGGCAGTGTAAGGTTACCTAACTCTTGAGATACCTTACAGAGCTGATTTTGAAAGTTATAAAGTCCTCCAACTCACTGTCTCTGAGGTGTTATTATTAAACGCAATGTAAATTTTTAAACTAATCATTAATTATTGAACTGGTATTTTAGTGGATGACACTAACTTAACACAGGGAAAAATTGTAAATTCAGTTTCTAGCAAAGAAGTAAGCAAAGAGAAGGAAACAGGAGGCGGGGAAGAGGAAAGCACAAAATCCCAAAAGGACTGAGGAAGGTAGAGAATGAAAAGGCAGAAATTGATTCTGGAAAGATGCCCGTGTGGTAAATACGGCACCCAGGTACCCAATAATTCTATGAGAGCTAGTGATTGTAAAGTGTCGTACTCTGCTCTTGATCTTTGTGCAGACTTTGTGGTAATGTCAGTGGAACTTTGCTGTGCATTTGAACACATTATGTAATCCCAAAGTTACAGCCTCATCCTTAGGTACTGTGTATACATAAAATTTCTCTTTCCTTACAATTTTTCCTTTATTTTTAGATACTCAGTTGTTAAGGAATGAGAACTGTAAGAAATATATTATATAGTATCTTCACTTACGATAATGCTCCATTTTTTTTTAAAGTTCGTAAAAAGTTGTCAGACTAAATATATACAAATACTAGAAATTAAAACCCTGTACATGTTTTTTATGTATAATTTGTGTTTCTCTCCAGGATGAAACCCCAGGAACACCCAAAAAAAAGGAAACTAAGAGGAAATTTAAACTTGAGCCACATGAAGACCAAGTTTTCTTGGATGGAAATGAGGTAGAATTTATGGGTACTTTCTAAATTTAGTGTCAGTGTATTGTCAGTTAATAGCTTAATTTACTACATTTCTGCAGACGTTCTTGTCATTATTTTTTCCTTCCACCAGACAATGTGATGGCTTATCTTGAAACACTGGGTCTTAGATATCTGCATTGAGATGAGTGGCAGATAAATGTAGAACAGGAACTTAAAAAAAAAAAATCTAAAAGAAAACTTAATACCCTGTGCCTTACATGTCATTGGCCATGAGGTGAAGTTTTTGTCCTCGCAGTGTAATCAGGTGCTGGAGCAGGCTGTGCAGGAGGTTCTGCAGCCTCCGTGCTCAGAGGCTTTCAACATTGGATCGGGTAAAGCCCTGAGTGACCTGGCCAGGCCTCATGTCTGACCCTGCTTTGAACAGGGGAATGGACCTTGTGATGCTCCTGCTCTTTGAGTTTTCCAACCCAAAACACCCTATGGTCATTGTCATTCTGAGATATTTCTAAACAAATGTCAAGTCCTTTAGAACATAAAGGGCAATCCCAGGAGTGGAAGTCAAAAGTATCTGGCATCCAGAGGCTGTCCAACTTAGTGATCTGAGCAGCTGGGTGATACTTGGGCATTCCTGAATTCTTAGCCTGGCTTTACCACTGAAATTGTGTGTGGTCTTAAATACCTTCTGCACCTTTCTTTTCTGAAGTCAAATCATTTAGTTCTTCAACAGTTCCGTTACCGTAAAGAGACATATTTCTGCTTTTAAGATTTGGGATACATTAGTAACTCTTTTTACTTCAGCAAACATAAACTGTACTCAACATGCTTTGTGTCACTGTATGGGAATGTCCCCTGGGATTCTAGTAGCCCTTTGGTTACAAAACATATGGCAGTGAACTCTAAATAAATTACTTGTGTGGAAAACGTATTTCCTTTATATATCTCTTTTTTGATCTTCTGGCAGTTCTTTTACAAGCTGTGTTGATCTGTTTCGTCCCACCTTGTGTACAATCACACATACCTCTGATCCTCCCCATTGTCTTTTACGTGGAGTACCCAGAACAGCATGCAGCATTCAAAGTGAGCCTGCAGTGCGGTATTAGCAGTATAATAGTCTTTGCTGGTGTCCTAACATTTTTTTTTAGTGATGAGCTCCCATTTTTCAAGAGCTGCATCTCCCATAATCTTCCCTGAGTAGCAGCCAATTTAGAGCCATTCCTTGGGTATTTACGTTAGAGCTGTTTTTCTTTTTAATTATTTTGCACTTATTATAGTGTGTAATACTCCGTACTTATATTGCCCAGTCAAGATCTTCAATTTGGGCTTGCAGAGCAGTTGAGTGGCAGCAGAGCAATGCCTGCATACGGTCATTTTTTATACCCTGTGAGGGTATAAACTACTTGGTGCATCACATTGAAAAAACTCTACTACTGCCTCATCTAAGGTGTCTTCTTGCTAGTTTTTATCAACTCTTCTGCTATGAGGGCTCCTGGTTGCTAGTACTCAGCTGCTTCTTTGAATCTTAACTATTGTCAACTGTAAAGCCTGTTTAGTTTGGTGAGAAAGGAAAAAAAAATTAAGAAAGCTGCACTTCACCGGGAAGGTTTTTTCGTAAAACTGAACAAATCTGATTCATCCATAGCTCTCATGCAAACATCTGGTACTCAAGTGTTGCAGTGGTAGGCATTTTACAAGTTTTTCTTGGCTTCATGCTGAGCAATTTTAATGCATAAAGGAAGAACAAAAGACAACAAAAACCACCTCGATTCGGTGACATTTCTGAATCTTCCATTTCCCCATCAGTTTTACGGTTTGAATGTTTTCCCTGGGATTTTATGTCACCTGTAAATTAATCTGGGTAAAAACTTACTTCATGATGCAACTCTTTGACAGATCTAGTTTGAGATTTTCAGTGTTTTTCTTAAACAATGGGGAAGTTCCTTCCCTCCCAGCTGAAGACTTTGGCCCAGCAAGGTAAAATCTGCATCAGGTCCCGCTTCAGCAGCGCAGAGTCCTTAGGCCTCCTGCCACCAAGCTCAGATTACGATCAGTACATACCTAAGGCAATCAGTAGGGGCATGCAGGCATGCAGCCCCATGGCTCTTTGTCTCTTTTTGCAGCTCTTTCACTGACACAAACCTGTTTCAAGTCCTTAACGCTTCTTTAGGATACACAACCCCTTGCCCTCCTCTTCTGGTATTTCCGATATGGCAGAAATGTTATTTTAACATTTGAATGTTAAATACAGCCAGAGTGCTGTATTGTTCAAAGCAATTAGCCAGGCACTAATCGTTTGAGTGAGGAAACAAATCATTTATCAGAGAACTTGCTTTTCAAGTATTAATAATTATTTCTGTTGTAGGTGTATGTGTGGATCTATGACCCCGTTCACTTTAAAACATTTGCTATGGGACTTGTACTGGGTAAGTAAGAGTAGACAGTAGCAAGCCCACCACAAATGGGGGAATATCACCGGGAGTATCTCTCCTTGGAGAAATGTGTCATCTTCCTGGACAAATAGTTTTTGCTCTTCAGTTTCAGCATGATTTGATACCAATCACATTACATGATTTTTGATCTCAGGATGGAGGGAGGACGCATGCAAATAAACAAAACACAGAAGACAGCTGAAACATACTTCAGCCAACGTCTGAACTTGTACAAGGGTGCAAGCTGTTTATTTCTGTTTAAACTAATGAGCAAGTTGCTTCATGGGCAGCTGTGGTGGGTTACATAAAAATGGGAAAGATTAAAGCTATTAATTTAAACTACAAATAATACCTTTCTGACCCTTGGGTTGGTGTAGTTTAGGCCTAGTCAGTTTTGTTTTTTTTAATTGAATGTAATCTTGTTCACTCACAGCAGTGAGCTAACAGGTAATTTCACTGCTGGTCCAACACCCTTGACCTGTACTTTGCATCTTCCTCGCCATGTGAGAACCACCTTTCTAGAGAACCACTGTCATCCCCTGGGGCCATATTCAGCTCTCTGATCAATCCTTGGGGCCACTGAGAGCTCCACCCAGCTCCCTGTGCGTGCTTCCTGCTGGACTGGTTGTAGGCAGCTCCCTGCTCACCTCTTTGCTTATTGCCTTTCCAGGGGTGCTCTTTCCTCTTCCGATTAAGTACAGTGGCGTAGACTCGCTCAGTGTGGTCCCTGGTGCCTGTCTACCCGCTATGAAAACAGCAGGGGAAATAGAATAGGTTTCAGTTAAGGCCTAAAACACCACCGTGTAGCTCATACTTTTCTAAGCCAATTCCTTGAATAAATGGTTAGCCTAAAACCTTCATATATGTACCAGGAAGAACTAAGCATGTTTCTCATATGTTTGTTCTTATCTTTCTATTTAGTGATCGCTGTTATAGCTGCAACCCTGTTTCCACTCTGGCCAGCAGAAATGCGTGTTGGTGTTTATTACCTCAGTGTAGGTGCAGGCTGTTTTGTGGCCAGTATTCTTCTTCTTGCCGTTGGTAAGTGTCGGTCATCTTCATTTTATCAGCAGGTGAAGTCTAAAAGGGTAGAAACATACCATACAATTAAACATTGGCTCGGATGGATGAATCTCTCAATGACTTCTGATTATTTTGTTAGCAGTAGCCACTTACCCTGGGTATCTATTTCCTTAGCGGCCACTGGGTGTCAGGGTTGTGCCACAGAAAGAAAAGTCTCCAGCTTGTTCCGCCTGTTTGTGCTTCCTCTGCTGTGGAGATTTGTTTACTGCCTCAGTTTAAAAACAAACAGAAGAAGAAGCCAAAATACTAATAATGCCAGAACATGAAAACAGATTCAGTAGTGAGAATGGTGTAACCAGGATTTTTAAGCATTAAGAGCTAGATCACAGATGGGATATGTGGTTATCGGGGGCAAGGAAAAGGCTTGGTCAGTAAAAATAAATAAATAAATAATGCTACTGCAGAATGAGAGGATTTTCCCCATGGTTGCCACTATTGCTGGCTTTGGCTGCCTCTTAGTACTGGATACGTCTTACACCATAGTTGTACGTTTTGAATGCTTATAATAACAAAATATCCCATTTTTTAAATACAGCTCGCTGCATCCTTTTCCTTATTATCTGGCTCATCACTGGAGGGAGGCATCACTTCTGGTTCCTGCCAAATCTGACAGCAGACGTGGGATTCATTGACTCCTTCAGGCCCCTGTACACACATGAATACAAAGGACCAAAAGCAGACTTAAAGAAAGAGGAAAAATCAGAATCCAAAAAGCAACAAAAATATGACAGTGAGGAGAAATCAGACAGTGAGAAGAAAGAAGACGAAGATGGGAAAACAGAAGCAACGAGGAACTCGGGAACGGAAGGCTCGGGAGGCGAGCGGCATTCAGACACTGACAGTGACAGGCGTGAAGACGACAGGTCCCAGCACAGTAGTGGAAATGGAAACGACTTTGAAATGATCACAAAAGAGGAACTTGAACAGCAAACAGATGAAGGGGATTGCGAAGAGGAAGAGGAGGAGGAAGATACCGAAAGTAGGCCTTCACATGAAAAATCATAACTCACTGTGGTTTTGGGACTAAGTATGTGCAAATGGTTGGATTTTCTTTGTTGGCTGATCACCAAAACATAGACCATACAGTAGCATCTTTGTTTGCTGAAATATACGTGTTACCAAACAGTTTTATATCTAGTTCCTTCATTTTTTAACCATTAACTTGATTACTTGGTACTATGTTAATCATTAATATACATTTACAGAAGTTTTATCAATCTGACAAGTTTTCTATTGATTAATAGATTGCCCAGATCGTCCTCAAACATTGAAAACATAGCTTTCTGGTACTTGCATAACTGGTCAATTAGTTTTGCTTCTCAAACTTGCTTTTGTAAAACAGGTAAAAGTTGAATGACCAAATCTCAGATTATTCCTAGTTATACTCATTTGATAGCTAGTTAGATAAAGCCCTTTGTAGCCCACAACTTTCTTGATATTTTTCCTGATTTTATTTCAAAAGATGGTGAAAACTTTCCTAAGAAAACTAGTTTTAGCAGAAGTATTTTGCTGAAAATATAAAAGCTGGTAGTGCTGAATTTGGCTGCAGCGTTCTCTGTTTCTCCAGACTATGTGCCAGCAACTTAGGAAATCCAAACTGGTTTTGTACATCTGGTTCAGAGAAAGATGTCATCTCCAGCAGGTGAAGGAAGCAGCATGGTTTGGAAATGACGGCTGTTTTCTTTCTCCTGTTCCATCATAATAATTAAAAAATGTATTCTGTACATAATTTACAAATAAAGCAAACCATTTACTTTATCTGCTACTTATTATTTAGAGATTTGATCCAGCATTCAGTTTGTATTATTAAAGCCATTTTGTGGTGTATCTATCAGAGAAATGCAAGTCAAGAGGACCTCACAGAGTATTTGTGTATGATCAGTAGCTGTTCCACAAGAGCTTTAGTTTTGTGCCAACATTCCATGTATTTGAGTATGAGTAAATTGATCCTTATTAAATGAAAGCAAACAACATAGCTGTATGTATGCCTTAATGTTAAAACTTTCTATTTTCTGGAACTGGAATACTTTTTAAATGGAAGAGGCCGGAGAGTATTCATCTGTTCAGAAATATGGGTAACTCAAAGCTAATATGAAGTGACCATAAATAATTTGTTTATAAATACCTTGAAGTAGTTTGTGCAGTTTCTCTTATGCATCCCCTATTTACTGGATGTTTGGAGGATTTGCTGTATGGTTTGGTTGACTAAGCATTTAAGAAGTTAAAGCTCGGCATCATTGCTCTACATCACTTCAGTGGTAACTATAGATTTCACTGTTTCCTGAACCCATTCACAGAAGGGTAAGCAAGAAGTTTTAATAACTGACTCAGAGAACTTTTTTTTTCCTATCCTTAATTGCTTCCCCTTCCTTCCAGCATACTTGTTTTTCAGATGGTGCAAATGTATCGATCATAACGGGTGCACTGGTACACAGCTCACAGGTATGGTGTCATTTGCCTCCTGAATATTTGCTCCATAAGAAAACAAACGGGACCACTTTTTTATGCATTTAGCAAAAAATCAAAGGATCAACTACCCAAAAAGACAAAACTCATGGACACCTGTATGGTAGAGCTGATTAAAATAACAAAGCTTTTCACTCATTTAAGCAGCTGTTTTACACTTAGCTCACACAGATGCTAGTTTTCGTTGTGCTTCTATTTCACATCTTCATATCTAACGTTGAGAACAGAACCGTGTTTCTTTCTGTGCAAGCATCTTCAGCTAGCTGCCTCTAGTCATGGCACACCTGACCTTCACAGCCTGCTCGGGAGCTCTTGCTTTTAACCATGCTGGTGGAGAGTTACAAAATCCCCTGTACTGATGCCATCCTTGCAGTTCATCAGGTTAGATTCTTGCTGATGCCAATAGGAGCTCAAGTAAGGGTGCCTGATCTGTCACATATCTCAGAAGCTGGCTGCAAACTAGCACTTTGGAGAGCACCGCTGTGCGTTGAAACCTGTACAATATATAGAAGGACGACAGGACGACGTGTCCAGCAGTGGTTCCCAGTCGGCAGCTGACCTACTGGCAGTTTTTCGAGAAATTAGTTCTGTAGATTTAAGTGTATGTTTCCTCCAAAAAGTGAGAATATCTCTGTATTTAATGGGTGAGAAAAAGTTGAATGGGACAAATAATAAAAACTCGCTGCCATACGTGGCCCCAGGGACATGCAGCTAGGTTTCAAAAGGAAGCGTGAAAAATTTATATTGTCACCCCAACAGAGCTCCAAGCTCACACGGGTGTAGAAATTGAATTAGCCTTTACCTCTTTTACTTGGATCTGCTGTGAACAACTCCAAACTATCAGAAGTGGTGTGAAGAAAGAGACTGCTGGAAGTGTCCTGTGGTTAAGTAAAGGACTTCAAGACTCGTTGTAGCCTAGTATTTTCCACAAATATTTCTCAAATACTTCAGAATTATTTTAGAATGAGATAATGAAGCGATTACAACATGCTAGTAACAGAACCCTGAGCAGACCTGCAGTACCTGACAAACACTTCAAAGACAGAAAATCACAAAGGTACTTACCCAACGTCTGGTTATTTATCAGGCCACTTTTCCATCAGGTATTTCAAAGTAACTTCTTACCAGTGTTGACTTAACTTCCAGAGTGCAGGGCAACCTTAGTGGGAACAAGTATAAACATATATAACTTTGTGGAGTGCTATTTAAACAACTTTTAAATATTACAGACTGTTAAAGGACTACTACAAGGACTATCAAGATGTGCTTACTGCAGTACAATTTTATAGTGGCCTTACTGCTTTTCCTCCTAGTATTTCATATACCCTATATAATTTTGTTATTTGTCTTTGCAAGAAAATGTGATTACTCCTAACTTTTAGGGGAATTAAAAAATTACTGGTAAAACACTAATCAGTATTAATGTAAATCAGTACTTAGAGGAGATGCCCCACCCAAGTATGCTCTGGTACTGATACAATAACCTCACCTCTCCTTTGGTATTACAGTATTCTTATAGTCAGATCTGTCTCTACCAGTTAAGAAATAATTAAAAATTATTCTTTGACAAAATTGCATTTTTCATTATCTGTAGAAATGCTGCAGCCCTGCCGGGGATGCTTGTATCTGTGGTGATTCCCTAATAGCAAAGTACCTTTGTAGCAGATGCTCAGGGGAGCCATTACTTTCATCTGCTGCATATCTGCATAGCTGATTTTTTTTTAATTATTAAATACATATTTTATAGAATATATACTGCTCATTTAAGACCTGTTTCAATTTCTGTTGGAAATCAATCCTGTGCTTTCATAGAGCTGTCTACAGCATGAGGAAAAAACAAAAAATGCAGAATGCCTCAGTTCCTCAATTAATTAATTTATTACATTTAACCAAGACTTGTCTTCCTTTTGTTGTATCAGGAGAAAGGCCGACAAGCATCTGACTTAAGTAAATGTCAGATGTTGAATATGTACACACTAAATGTAGAAATGCTGAATATAGAATTGCCTGGCTTAGCCCCTCATTTTTCTTCCTGCAGCCACCTGCACTTCTCTCAGCACGTAATACGCTGTGGCACTAAGCTGTATGAGCCCTGCAAGGCCGCTTTCCAGCTGCTCCGAGGATATAACTCTTCTCTGATACAGTCACAGCGACAGCAAAGCAATATTCAAACCTCACCGTTGGCATCAAAAGCACTGGGCAGCAGACAAACACCTTCCAGATCCAGCTCTGTTACTGGCAGGAGGTGGTCACTGCCATCAGACCCCCTGTTGGATCTGTTGGCAGACTGGGTTCAGGTGAGCTCCGTTTAAGGGTAATTCCTGCTCATCTCCAGGCAGCTGTGCCCTGCCCTTTTCTCCCCAGTTGCTAAGCTGCTTCCCCTTCACTATCCCTGCAGCACCACCATGCCTCTACTCCAGCCACAAACCTAAGCCAATTTCCAAGATAAAATAAACCTAAATACCACCGGGAAAACAAAGACCACTGTGGGAGAGTGAAGCGTCAGCACCTACCATTTTCTTCCACGGAGCCACCACAGTGAGGACAGAGCAGCTCCTCCACCACCAAGTGGGCCTGACTGTCACTGCCATCAGCTGGGGTTAAACACGGGGCTTTCAATCAACCCAAATCTGCACCAAAGCCTCCCTTTTGTCACCAGGCACCTGGGATTTTGGGGGCCAGCCCTGCTGAAGGGGCTCATCACAGTGACTCCAGGTCTGGAAAGCTGTATTCGCTTCACTTGCTTACACTTGAGTCTAAATTCTTCATGGGTCGCACTGGGATAAATTCAGAGGAGATGCACAAATCTGTAAGATCACAAACAGAACAGAAGACAGGCTCTGTGGTAATGTTTCTGCTCCCACCAAAAGAGAAGGAAACTGCAATACAGGAGGAGTGCTCCGGCAGGAGATGCTCAGGGACCGCAGGGCCTCACGCTGCTCACAGGCAGCTGCTGCCTTCCGAGCCGCTGTGGGAAGGGAGGGCTGCATCACTTTCTGCTTGGCTGACGTTTCATTCAACTACTTTGCATCTGAGGCTAAAGCAAACCTAGAAAGGTTTGAATCATGCAAGTTTGAACACAATTTTTAATATGCTATTTTTACCAGGAAGTCTTCACCAACCACTTTCCTGTACTCACAGCAGCTATGGTTATGATGCAACTTCTGAGGATTTTATTGTAAGACACACTTCAGCATTTAGCATGGAGATTATCGATAGGGTTAGCTTTTCTTTTAAATCAGCCAACTCTTGCTAGGAACTAGTCTGTTCTGTGCAAGGGTCCCCACCTATCTGACCTGCACAGCTACATGACTGACATCAGCTTATAAATCCAGGAGAGGGATGTCAGTTCTGTGAGGGGTCTTTAGAGAAAGACTGGTGGCACACGGCTGTGTTAAACAAGGGTGACCCCCAGCTCACTCCAGAGGATTTCCCAGGGTTGACTGACTTGATTCCCGGCCTCTCTGAAACAATCCCACTCTATAAAATGAGAATAACACAGTACATCCTTACCCGCTTTGCCACTGTCCTGTAGTTTGGAAGACACTTAGCTGTAAGAGATAGGATTGCTTGCTAACAAACTTCAAGTCACACACACTTAATAGTTGATCAGGACTTACTACAGATTCTGATCAAGCACTTAAAAAGGAGTTAGAGCTATAAAACGGGCCAGGCTCTGCTGTTTGCTAAGGCTGCACTGTGGCTTTCCCACTTAGCACATACCGAGAAAGACAAAACGACTCTATCAGTGTAAACAAACTCACAGTGAGCAGCTGCTGAATGGTTTCAATAGACTTCCTGGTAATGGCTGGTACAATTTCATTAGGGCTTCTCATTTTATTTAATAAAACATTGGATGATTTTATTTGTAGTACAGTAACAGGTGCAGGAAAACAAAAGGCACATTTCCTGATCGTGCCCACAAAGAGTCCATTACTCACTGGCTGACACAGAAGGCATTCGTTTTGCCATGTGTAGTTTTTTATGTGAAAAAAATGATCACTCCGAAAAATAATTGTTTTATGATAAAGGACTTCTGAGAGAAGTTAGAGTTTGCAATTGCACTGTGCAAATGGTTTCACTGCAAGTTCAAGTAAAGAGAGCGATAATTACTCAGTGGACACCAGTCATGCTTTGGATACAGATCAACATATTCTGTACAGGTGGTGACCATCATTAATCCTCATAATGTAGAACTGAAACCAAACAGAAGAAAGGCTAAGCTCATGATCTTTGAAAGTACTCCGTAGCCAGGATCCAGTGAAGGATGTAAATGACGCAAAGTCCTAGAAAAAGGTTTTCTTTTGAAAAAAAATAAATGCCACAACTAACGCCCGGAATAAAGCAGATTCACATCTGGACTTCAACACAGTTCAGTTCCAGCCCGTGAACTTAATCTCAGAGGAGATCTGTTGCAGGCTGAATCACAAGGTGTTATTTGTAGCTAAGTTAAAAGCAAAACCAAACACTCTCTCAACCACATCATGTACCAAAAGCCCATGGAGGATGAGATTAGATGTTCTCTGGCTGAGACCTGAAAGTACATTGTTTTGAAACATGGGTTTCTTGCTAAAACCTTCTTCAATCACCTCAGAGACATGAAGAAAGGAAAACAGGAAGCAGAACACCGACTGCTTCACCTGAAAGAGGAAGAAGAGTAGGTTATGAAAACCAGGCCTTACGATCTGCTTTGCCCAGAGGCAAAACATCTTGTTTTATTCAGCATACTAGTGAGACAGAACCATTTATTCTGACACATTCATGCCTTCTGAATAGTGGCAAACTCCACATAAAGGCAATGACACAGAAAGAATGATCAATGCTGGCAAAAAAAAGAGTAAAAATTTCTTCACACCTCTATACATTGAGTAACACAGCAATTTGTTGCATTTGTCTCCCTCCTTCTGAGTTGCAAAAAGCAAGCTGAGTAAGAAGGAATGTCTGTGCTTTTAAAAGGTTCCTGAAAAGTACATGAAAACGTCTTGTAGATGGGACCCAGATCAAATACCATCTTCATTATAAAATAAGCTGTCCCTTGACATGCATTCCTTAGATAAATATTTTATTAAAATCTTCATAAACACCCTAATGTCTTTCCGAGATGTGGCCTTTCAGGAACAGCAGCTACACAATACTTGCTCACCAGGCCATTGCAAAACTCAAATGGCTAATCCTGTGCTGACAAGGCATAAGATCTAATAGGGCATTAAACACGCTCTGCTAGGCAACACCCAGCTAAAGGGCTGCCCAAGAAAAAGGGCACAGGAAAGCCTGCATCACACCAGCACTCATCTCCATGCACAAATGCACTCTGGAGATCACATTCTGCACCCACCTGGTCTCCTGCCAGCTCTGCTCATGGCTGTTATGTGCACTCACCACCAAATTAAGTCTCAGCCCAAACCTCTGCTGCTCAGGACACTGATTTTTCATACTAATTTCTCCAGGGGTTCACTCCACAGTCTGTAGTTCTGCCCACGTGATATCAAAATGCATAAATACGCATTCGATCCCCCTGTCTTGCTCCCACAGGGCTTGGGGTATCCCCCATGCCAACGTGAGATTTCTTGAACTACACAAGGGTGAGATGTAAATGTATTCCTTCTGCTCACTTGAGTGAAGGGGCAGTTGGCAACTAGCTTCTGCAGCACAACAAGGCCCAGTCAGGAAGACCTGGGGGAAAAAAACTAAATTTGGGGCTCGCTACCCAGGAACCATTACCTAAGTTCCTTCACACAATGGCAAAGAAGTCCTATTTGTTACCGACACCTATCAAAGTCCTATTTGTTATCATCTCAAAGAAGGAAGGACGCATCTACCCAAGTCTCTTGCAGATGCAGGGGACACAGAACTACAGCGTGATTTGAAAACGCAGAAAGAAGCTGTTGCAAGAGGTTTGCTGTATCAGTTCAAGCACCCACCTCCTGGAACAAGCAGTCTTTGGTCCTTCACACACAGGTGCCTGTATGCAAATACATATTCATTTCTCAAACCTTTCTACAGCCGCACAGGCACAAAAATGCAGCTGTCTTAATCAACCAGGATGGCTCAAGCCATTACTTAAGAGCAGAGTATTTGTCAAATACCTGAATATTTTCCTGCATAAAGCAAACTGAGCAGATACTAAAGAAGAGCCTGACCTTATTCAACACCGAGTGCGAGCAGCTCCTAACACAATGAGAAGGAGCTGCCAATGCAGAGCTACGTGTTTGATTTTGAAGTCTTCCCTCCTTTCATTATTTTGTGTTTGAAAAACAGGAAGACAAGATGTAGCATTCGGGAGCAGAAAACAATCACTTGAGAGTAATCAGTGAGCAATAAACAAGCTTTCAAACAAGCACCACAGTGGGTCTTGGAAGAGGGAAAGGGAAGCTAAGAAGTAGTTCCAACATTAACTCGGGGATGTTGGAAACGTAAGATTATCCCAAAATACAGTGCATGTAGAAGTGGCTTCCGATCCCTTCTTCCTCTCTTTGAGCCGACAAAAGAAAATTTGATTGCAAGAGTCTACGCAACTTGCCCCTGTGGGACACGCACAGGAGCCTGCCCAGAAAGCTAACCAAGCATGGAGCTGACATGCTGGGCTGTGCACTCTGGAGGTCACGCACACATTAAGATCTCTATCAGCAGAAAGAAATGCTTAAACCGTCACCTTCCCTTCCTAGCTGCTCGTTTCCACCACCCGGGTATCTCCCCACACAGGCCTGCACAGTAGTTTCTGCAGTCGTAAATAAAGTAGCGCTCAGAAATAAATTTAAAAGAAAGGCTCCAGCCCAACAATTTACTAGCCAGCACTGGGAAAAATCATCTACTCTGATTTACTCTGATTAGAACTAAGAAGAGAGTAAACTATTATCGAGGGCATTGCCAGTCAGACACTGGTGAATGCGACCACACAGCAGACTGGGTGCTCTGATGGTAAAACACCCGTTCCGGGTGTAAACATTTTCTTGTTGCATTGCACTCTGTGTAACAGTCCTAATAAGTGCTATTCGGATAAGTAAATAACGCCAATGTGAACGCTGCTCGAGAACAGTTTAACTTCAGGAAAAAAAAAAAAAGTTATTGTTTCTTTGTGGAAAAACAAGATGATTGATATCATAGTCTGAAAAAAAAGTTAAAAATGAGAGCTTATTTAAACAGTGAGAGGAAACAGGGAAGACAAAAATTAGAAGAGCACTCTGCACTTGAATTTAATTCCAGATTACCAGAGAGTTAATTGCTTTTAGAGGTCTTACCAGTCAACTTGATGCTTTTGTACATACAGATCAAACACAGATAGATCCATCACTGATTTTCTATTTAACCTTCAAGAAAGGCAAAAAAATAAGTTTCCCTCCCAATGGGCACTAGACATGCTAAGAATAGGCCTGCTCTACGCTTAATGACTGAAGTTTAGACCAAATAAAAGACTGAGTTAAACTGAGTAAGTTAAATCTGAAAAGCTCCCAAAGATTTCTCTCTCCTAAGCCTGATTAGGTCCCAGAAATTAGGTGTCCTGCCTACCTTTTGGAGGTGGCCCAACCTGCAGGAATCACCTAACAGATGCCATTTACTCCTGCCAGCACCTACTTTTTGAGAAAGGCGGGATGGACACTATCTTCTCCCAGATCTCCCAGTGACTCGCACCTCCTGCTCGGTGAGCGAGCCTGGACAAGCAGCGTGGCACGGCCAACTTGCTGCCCGGGGAGCAGAGGAGTGGCAGCGCCGGGCTCTGGGCTGCACACATGGGACGGGTGCTGCAGCATTGAGCTCACAGGCTTCCACGCCTCTCCTTAGATTTATCTCTGAATTACCAAACATATCATGGGAAAAAAAAAAAACACAAAAGATGCCATAGAATGACAGCTATATTGCATACATGCAGCCAACAGAAAGCCATAGTCAACAGGAAACCACTTCCAATTAACTCAAGAAGCAATGCTCAGGGCTCTCAGTGAGCCACACCAGCAGCAGGATGTGCTCCTATCCTAGAGTTGTTACTAGACACGAAATAAAACAACAAATGGAAAACTAAATTACTAGGCTGATCTGGAGGAGGAGAAAATTCTATTCTGTGCATTTTTAAACTCTGTTAAGTAGATTGCTACAGGATGTCCAAGCTAAAAGGCCAACCCATTTATAAGGTTTTATGTTGTACTTGCAGGATTATCCACTTGAATTCACCATTATCTTAAAGCAAACAATGGCTATTTCCTAACCTGCTTCCAAACTTTTCTTAGTTGCTAAAAATCTCAGAGGACAGCGCTGGGAGAGCTGTTTGCAAAAAGATCTTTTTGCCAAGATGATGTCCACAGTGAAATATTCCTTAGTGTTTTCTATATAATCCTTTAATTATATTATGTGGAGAAAGTTTCTGTATGTAAAATGATATGCCTACAGTACTGAGGGCCTGCAGAATTGTGTGTTGCATTTCAAAACCAGGAGCGTTTTATAAAACCATTAAATGATGTAGAAAAAGTGAATTATTGCACCATTGGCCGAATTCTCCAACATTTACGTTTACCCTACGGTCCAACCAAAGAGCAGCGACACCGCAAGAAGGCGATGCGCCCCGTGCTTGGGGTCACGCTGTGCTCGGTGTGGGAAGGGGAAGGTGCCCATGGAAGCCCAAGGGCGTGGGGCACTTGGTGAGCCACCACGGCCCGGAGAAACCCACCGGCTGCTCCACGCGGGGCACCAGCAATGGGCCAGGAGATGCCAGATGGGGCCAGGTGGTGGGTGCATCCCTGAAAGCACCGAGGGCTGTTCCAGCTGCAAGATCTGGAAAGAAACAGGAGGAATTAATTTTCTGAAAGCCTGCTCGGTCCTTTCAGTGACTTCTTTGGGAAGGGACCTGCTGGGACGGGACCTCCGTACACACAGCTGTTGCCCACCCGAGCCAGCAGCCACACAGGGCCCCCGGGGCGAGGCGCTGCTACCCGGGGCCGTGCCCGCCGCCCTCCCGGTGGCACGGCCGCAGCCCCCCGGCCCCGTCCCGGCCCCGTACGAGGAGCTGGGCACTCTCCGCCATCCCCTCTCCATTCCCAGCCCCGCTCTCCCCTCACCGCCCGGAAACGCCGCGCTCACCGCCGGCTCCTGACAGGGCCCCGCTGCGGGCCCCGCCTCGCCTCAGCCGGGCCCGGCCCCGGGCTCCCTCCTCGGGCGGCCCTTCCCCACCCCGCCCGCTTCCCCCTCCCAACCCTGGCGGTGGTTAGGGGCGGAGATGGCCGCCGGCTGAGGAGGCGGCGGCGCGGCAGGGGCAGCCGGGCACGTCCCGGGACCGGAGGCTGCAGGTGGGCTCCTCGGCGGTCTCCTCGGCGGGTAGGGGCCGGGCAGGATCCCCACGGGACCCCCAGTCCCGGCTTCTCCTCAGAGCAGCCTCCCTCAGCCCCGGGCCGGCGGCGGCCCCGCGGGGTAGAGCCCCGTGAGGCGGGGAGCAGCGGCGTGCGCTGTGCCCTGCCAGCAGCTCCCTCAGGAGTGCCGGCAGGAGGCTGCTGGGGGACGACGCCGGGAAGGCGGAGGGAAATCCTTTCCTAGCCCCCAGGATGAGTGGATTTTAGGGGAAGCGTTGTTAACACCCCCGCTGCTCAGCCCGGGGCCCCCCGACCCGCTGCCGAGGGGATTGAGGCTCAGTCCGACTCGGCTCTGCGTGCAGGTTTCTCCTCCCTGGGAACACGAAGACCAGATGCACAGGGCAGATGGCCGGTGTACGTTGTTCCGTAACGCGTCCTTGGCTTCGGAGGACAGGGTGTACCTGTGCAGAAGAATAACGAAGCTGCGAGCCCAGGTAGGCTGCTAGCAGGGTGCAGCGGTGGAGAATTGCTGCCGAGCGCCTTCACTTGCTCGTCTGGTTCGGCTTTTCAGGAGACACCTGGCTAAACACTCACCAGCTCTGGCAAACTGGTAATAAAATGTTGGTGTCGATTTAAACGTGAGCAAATCGTGGCTCACAGGGATGCTGCGAGGCTGCTTGCAGCTTGCCCAGCTCTCTCAGCTCTTCTCTGCTGTCGCTGGGCGTGCGGATGCTGTTCCTCACGGTTCTGCAGCTATCAGAGGTGTAGCTCTGCGATCGGCCTGGACAGCTTGCTGCTCCCTTACTGAGACTGTTAAGGGCTTAAAAACAACAACAACAACAAAAATAACAACCTCTAGAAAAGGCCTAAAGTGCTTCTTAGCAGTGGGCTTCAGCACAGGTGACCTGCACTATGTGCCATTTCAGATGAGGGTTGCAGACAGGCTTTAAACTTCCTCACAAACACTTCTCCAAGCAAAGGAAGTATTAGGCGCCTGCATTGCCTAAAAGGAGGGGAAGGGCAAAATAAGCAAAGTAGCAATTACCAGTTTTGCAGAATAGCAGAGTTAAAAGTGGAAAAAACATTGAATGCTTTGCTTTCATCTGTGGTTCTAAGAAGTGCTGTGAAAAATTCTAGTATCGCTGTCCTGTTCCCTCAGAGAAGAAACCATGGATAGCTTTTTCTGATATGTTGTGTTGGTGTACATGAAGCCAGCCTGTTCATTTTTCTTAGGGATTAACATGGGAAGTCATTGTAAGGAAAGTTATAACAAGTCTAAGGGGAAAAACAGCAATTCCGAGGTGCCTATCGCTGTATAATTTATATTGCTAAAGGACGAACAAAAACCCCAGTCAACTAATGAAGCTTGTTTATTTTGGCTGCCAGATTTTAGCAACTAAAAAGGATGAGTTGTTTTGAAGTCTTGTCTGCTTTCGGGATATTTCTGCGGTCTCAATTCTGTATAGATTCTATGAGCATAACAAACTGTGAGGCCATAACATATCATGTGCCACTGGTTGCACAATTTCTGTCCTATGTGGTTATCTAATTTCTTCCAAATACGTAGTGGCGCTGAACCACCAACCCCTCTGCCCAGCTGGACAGAAAGACCTCCATGCTTTCTAAAGGGAAGCAGCACAGTCAACCTTATTTCTGAAACCTTTCCTTACAGAAGTAGGTAGAAAAGTAACTTAAGTCTACGTTGACCTTTTCACTCTCAGAAGAGTATACTTAGAAGAACATAAAATGTAGGTGTTCCTTGGCTTATTGAAGCTTTTAACCTTAATTAAGAAGCCTGGAAAATTCAGATGTAGCTTTGGTAGTTACTATATGATAGGGAGTAATGTATAGGTTAAACTACAGCAGAAATAAATCCCTACAAACTTTTTTTTTCCTTTTTTTTTTTTTTTTCCTTTTCAGACATGAAGCACGGTGCCCTGTGATGGTTATTTTGCTGGCTCTTACTGTTGGAGGATGGCTGCTCTGTTCTGTGAAAATTGTTCTGGTCAGTACCACTACCCGCAGGTCCACCAGCCTTTTGAATTCAGCTGCGTGTTGCTTCTGATTATGCTTGGAAAAGTGTCCCTTGATTTCTTCATGTTGCAAGTTAGGCAAAAAAATGTGAAAGTTAGTTTTATGGGATACTTCTGTGTTTCTCTGGCACTTCTTGATTTCATCCTGCTGATCAACATTGCTGTCATTTTCTATTTTGAAGACTTTGCGCTCTGGGGTGTAAGATTTACAAAGTACCACATTTGCCTCTTCACGCAGATAATTTCTCTTACTTACGGTATTTTGCATTACCCAGTATGTCTCGTGGCTGGTCTGGATTATTACATGACTATAGCCCAAACCTCTCAATCTCCTAGACGAGGCCAAAGACTGTTTTATGTATTTGTTGTGACTTTCATATGGATTTCAGGTTTTTTTTGTATTCTGAAAGTTCCTGCTATCTACGAAGAACTAGAAATTCGGAACCGTTTTTCTCCTTATCAGTGTCCTCTCTATGTCAGCGTTCAGAGCTACGCCGTCTCGTTTGCCATGCTGCTTCTCATAGGCATGGCTTTCATGGTTTCTCGGAAGGAAGTCACAACCATGATACTGTCTGTCAAGGTGGTTTCTTTTGCCAGTCAGCCTGTTCTGATGTTCTCCTATGCATCTAACAATGGCACTTGCTTTAAGTGGCAGCTTCTGACCAGACTCCTCGTCTGTTTCCTTGGCACTTGGGCACCTTTTGTGCTCCTTCAGTTTATCATTCTGTTTCTCGGTGCTCGGATTCCAGCCTACATGGAGATGAACGTCCCCTGGCTGTACTTCATCAACAGCTTTCTCATTGCAGTAGCGTACTGGTGTCGATGTCACGATGTTGAACTGACAGAGGAGATGTGGTCTACAGACCCATTTGTTAGCTGGAAATTCTGCTTTATGCCATTTAACAATGAAAACACAGAGCCAGCTGAAAAGCCAGGCACAGTAATTGTGATCTGTTAACGAGCTGCTGACAGAAAAGACTGCAAGTAACTGCTGTGTGGCAGAAGCGCATACTTGGATGTTCTGTGATAGTGTCCTTACAGATAATACAAAGAAGCATCTCCAGAGCTACAACCCATGGAAAACAATCCAACATTCACAAGGATAGTAATAAATATTGCACCGGGATGCGGGCACTGCATGCTTCTACACTAGGCTTTACTGCCAGTCCAAAGAGTTTGAAGTATGGGTTGTATAGAAGACCAATACTTCCAAAAAACAAGTTTTCAGTTAAACCTTGTGTTTTTACTAGAATGTTACATTTGTTTTAAATGGAATGATCTCAGGTTTTATAGTATACAATGCAATAAAGTATTTTTCTAAGCTGGAGCCCTTTTGTCAGTTAGATACAAGTAAGCTACTGTCATGTTTAAACAACTGTGATTTTTTTGAAGTTTATCTTCTTGTTAGAGTAACTTTTTGTCACTTTAAGGCTTTTTTTTGTATGTTTAATGAGGAATAAATTGTTTTAGTTAAAGCTATACCTCCTACATAAATACAAGCTTTGTTTACATACAAGATTGCAAGCTGTTTAACTTTCACAGCTACAGGAAAGGTGATGTTTCATTATTTCTTTGCTCCTGCTTCTCTGATGTATATATGCATATTAAAAATTATTCGTCTACAAACAGAGCAGTGAGAGCTTTAATGCAGAACAAATACAAATGTGCTTACTATGAACAGTTCAGCTAGACTCCCTCAACTAAGCAGACATGTCTCCTCTTACAAGGTTTCTTGATACACGTAAGTACATGCCAGAGGTTAAAGAACAGGTTAAAGTAGAATAGACTTTATTTTGCAGCCAAGATTACTCTGATATTAAAGTAGTTATACTTGCTGAAGCAGGTCTACTTCAGTAGGGGAAAAATTATTCAGACTTCTAGCAAAAGTATTTCATTAGTTTTCAAGTTCTTACAGTTCAATGAAGATTAAACTCTCAGTTTAATTTTGCAGGAGATAAACGTGATACACAACCAAAACAGACAAATGGAAGTAGCATTTATTTCTGAAGCACTGAACTCACAGTACAATATTATATTGAAATAGAAACTATAGAAGTAAATGACACTGCAGGTTGGTTGGTTAATCATTCACTCAGACCCACAGGGAACAATGAAATCACACAAGAATACTCATTAAGAAAAATCTGCAGGTAACAAAAGGTGCAATTACAAGCAAGTTTAAGCAGCATAGTATAAGGTGCTTTGTTTCAGCATTTGTATAATCAATTTATCCATTAACAGACAGATTAAAGTAATCTCACTTCTACGGATTCATAACAAATGAGAGAATCTAAAATTCATTCACATGCTAGTTGGTAATAGGAAAGTGCTTTTTAAAAAAAATGATTCACAAAGTGAAGATCGTATTTTTACATATTCACTGTGCTCTTCAACTGTAAAATTTAATTTTTGGGTTATCATTTACAATACTATATATCAATTATAGACACACGTCTTAATTGCAGAATTTAGTGATCCATGTGCTAAAATTTCTTATAAAAGAATATTCCAGTATATCACTCCATGATAAGAATTTACAATCACGTACCATATATTAATCTTACATTTCTGCAATATATCAACGTCCAATTACTCCGATTTATTACTTCACCCCACATAGTGCTTCTTTGACCCACAGTGGGTGGTATATTTCTTTGAGGTTTCAGTGACAACGTTCAGAAATGAAACCAAAAGGACAGCATTGTTAAAGCAGCAGAAAATGGTTTCTGGAAAATCTGTTAAAAAGGCCATCAAAATGACAGTAAAGGATCGACAACTGAATTTTAAAAGTAGTGTAATAAGAGGCAGCAATGTTCAGCAACATAGTTTGAAGTGTTTGGCACCACGAATTGTTTCATCCTTTATGCTGGATACCGTATGGGAGGAAATTTTATTTCCACATTAAAAGTAGGAAAGCATGTATAATGTTAACCTTGAAAAACAACCTTAAGCAATCACTCCCTGCACCTAGTTTCCAATTGCTGTTATTTAGTGCTTGAGATGTTATAGGACAAAATATGTCTAAACATATTTTTGGACACAGCATTTCCTCAGGTTATATATAAACTGGACACCCACTGAAATGGGGTTGACAAAAGATTTACAAAACCTAATTCCATTTAAAAACCAGCAAGTATCTCAGGCAGTAATGCACCAGGCATTTCAGAAGATCATGAAATAACTAATGCATACAGATTTGGCAGGCAAGGGAAAATAGCTAATTTTAAATTCACTTAACATCGGATGAAGCCAAAGTTATTTTCAGGAAGACACAATTCAGATGCTTCTTTTGGTGCGGTTAGTCTCACCCTTCTGATTCACTGATGCACACAGAACTGGAACTGCAAGAAGCTGGGTAAGGTACAGCTGTATTTATCGCTGTGGTTCACATTCTCAACCTGTAATTAAAGTTTACCCATCCCCATCTGTTCCGACACAGCAGAATTCCCATAGTTGCTGCACTGCTTCTAAAGACAATTTAAGTTTTCTTTTTAAATCCTAATTTTAAAGGGAAGCCACAACATGCAGGCAAATCAAATATTAATATACTGATGTTACATCCCTGTGTTACAATCAAACTCTTTCTTTCATACTTTTTGGGAAAAAGTGCCAAAGAGGATCAGCCTGTTGGCTGTCATCACAGCCACCAAATAGGTGATAGCAGCACTACAGGTCTCAACATAGCATCCAACTGTGGCATCTTAGCCTACCAATGTGTAACTATTTTAAGATATATTAATAGTAGCTCATTTTAAGCCCATTTTAATCTGTGACTTCTTATGGATGGAGATATCTGATCCAGTTGTGATCTTTATTCTATTATCCTCCTAACAGACTTTTCCTCTCTATGTGTATTTTCTTTTACCTGGTGCTTCTGGGAAGTCGTAACACTGAGCCTTGAGTACAGCAATAAAACCATAAACCATTATTTTGTAGAACAGGATTACAGTTTCACTGCAAGACTGCAAGAGGAGAAGCTATGTTAGGAAGGTAGTAAAATCTGAAATAATCCAAACTACAGACAATCACTAACCTCTAGGTTACTACTCGTGCTGTGCCAGCAAATAATGACCTTATACCATGCATACATTTTACAGTCCTTTAATTCTTATAGAATTATATAATATTAGTGGTAACAGTGGTGAAAGTATTAACCCTTTATGAGAAACTTCCGTACTTTCCTCGTATCAGAATCCCTTAAAAATCAACACTGAATTTAGTGAGAATTTGTGCTTCTGGCTTAATCCCATCGTCAGCTAGGGCACCCTTATTTGGCACCCTTATTTGGTACCTACGATCAGTGCTATAAGCCCCTCAACAACCCTATGTAAAAACAGTGCTTTTACGCATAATTAAAAATACTTCTTAAATGCATTGCATTCAAAGCAGTATCATTATTCTATGAATGTACGTTTGTGCTCGAATTATAATTCCTTCTAGATGGAAACATCTCTTCAGATCACATTTTTCCAGATCCTTACTTGTAAAATGACCATTTTGTATACTTTAGCAGGAAGTTAATACAAGCTGGAAGTTAAACATTTTTAACTTGAAATCTGCTAACAACACTGACTTCCAGAACCGTGTTAGATCAACACCGACAAAAGCCAGACCATAAGCTTGCTACATAACTTCTCTTACAAGCATATTCACACCTTTGATTTTTTTTTCCCTTCCACTGAGCTATGAGAGAGAAGTAAATAAGTACAACCTCCACGTGAATAAGCAGGTGTGTATGAGTTACAACACAGAGGTTGCACAAGCTTATGTAGCAGCTTAGAATGGGGGCCTTGAATACTTGTGGAAGCGCTGACCATACGATCCAGCAGACAAGCACAACACAAAATGCTCCGGCCAACACAGCTGAGACCCAACAGGGCAAAAAGTATCAAATGTGCTAAATCCATATGGAGATGAAATGGCGCATGATAGAGCTCCTCCTCCACGGTTAGGCAGAAGGTAGAAGTAAATCAGCCCAATTCATATGGATCAAGGTAACGTGTCCTATCTGGTTTTGCTTTGATCTATGGCCCAGTCTCTGATTATAGCTCTTGGACTACGTTAGGGACAGCTTTTGGAAGAGAAATCGGACATAGCATCTACACTGCAGGCACTTGTCTATATCATAATTACCTTTCTTTTTTTAATGTCACTATTTTCAAAGCCATCCAGTGAATGTAGCTACACAGACCCCTTAGAACCTAACTAAATTCTCATGACCAAAGGCAAATTCCTTTAAAAAGAACTTAATTGAGACTTTGCTTAAGTGAACTAAGCACTAAATGATTTTAAATTGCTTTCTCATCCTAACATTTCCTGTCTGAAACTACAGTTAATTGTGCAAGAGTGACTTCAAAATGTATTCACTACGAGCCATTATTAACACTTCACATTGAAATAATGCATTTTTATCTCTGTTCATCCCTATTCCACTCAGCATTCAACAGAAGCTGTGTGCTTGCAACAAAATACATTAAAGTGTTAGGTTCTCTGCATCTCTAAGTTTGGTGAAAGTTCAAAAAAAAAAAAAAAGAGAAAAGGATCCCAAACAGTCATTATTATCTGTAGCCTAGAAGAACTGGTGAGTACAAGTCTGGTTAGATAACTATGTATTATCTAAATAGATACTAACAGAAAATTTCTATGCCATAATTGGTAGGAGAAAATAACTCTGCAAGCTTTAATATACATGCTTAATTTTAACACAAATAGCCTCAATGCCATCAGGAGAACTACTCGTGTTACAAATTACGTGGATGCCTAATTATTTGCAAAATGAGGACTCACCGCACAGCTGTCACTGAGTTCTTTGATCAGCTTGAGCTATACATCTGTCAATGAATAAGAAATTTCTTACACTATTAATCTGTAAGTTTCTGCACTGGTATTGTGACGAGAGCAGCCTGAAATAGGCAGCACTATTGCTAGTGACACACCAGCTAGCGAAGTCTCACTACATGAATTTCTATTCCAATTACAGTTAAAAAATGGCTTTACACCTGAACGTTTCCTTACAGCTAAGATCAAGATAAAGAAGTGATCCAAAAGCTATTGTAAACCTGCTCAAATACTTTCACACGTTTCTTTTTTCCTGCTGCCATGTCTATGGTTATGATGGACTCCATCTGCTCTACCCAAAAGGCTGGATTCTCACTTGTGATTTGTCAAGAAGCTAGAAGAAAGAATTGCTTTCACGGGAGAGAAATGAGGAAATGAATGCTTGCAGGACAGAAACCTGAGGTATACTGATCCAAGAACAGGAAAAGTTTTACCCTCTATCATTTCCGGAAAATAAAATAATAATAATAAAAAAGATTAATGGATGTAATGGATTTACAATTTAGCCTGTTTAAAACTCCACAAACGTGGTGATCCATGCCAACTTAATTTAATTTGACAAGATGGCTTTTTTTTTTTACCTTCTGTATAAATGAGTTGATAAAGTCTTACAAATATGCCAAATGTGAGGCAGGCAGTGGCTGGGAGAAGTCAGCAGTCCATCGACAAGGCTTGATTTTGAACAAGTGGCCTAGCTTCCTTGCTGCTTCTAAGGTAAAGCATGGACACTCAGTGATAAGAGCCAGATCATTTAGGGGAATATAATTACGCACCCATTTTGATCATTCAGGGGCATTTCTTTAAAATGCAAATAAACTCTGGAGCTGAGACAAGTGTAATAGCTATAGCTCTGTTGGAAGAAATCTCAACAGTCCCATTAAACCCAGTGCTCTGTGAGAGGATGCCCTGAGCTAATGCTGCACTTTGCCTTCAGGAGTAAGGCAGGATAGAAGCCAGTGGAGAAAAAAGAAGGGAAAAAGCCATCTAACACATCTCCCTTTTAAGCTGAGATCCTACAGTGTCCTGCCTTCCTTTCTACAGGAATTGAAATCTTGCAGGGATTACTGATATAGCCCACAACAGCAGCAAGCTGAATGCAGAATACAAAATCCTATGAAATAAATCTAAATGAAAGGATTTCTGGTAGACACATCCAGTGGAGCAACCATTAAAAAAAACTAACATCAACTAAAATCAGCAAGACTTCCTCTTTTGAAAGAGGGTCTGGTTTAATCTGTGAGGAAAGCCAAGGGAAACAGTAGCATAAGCCTGGGAAAACTTCACTGACCTGAACCAAAACAGAAACGACCAGTATGCAAGATTGTTCTGGGGGAATACTGTTCCAAGTGTTATATATCTTTTTTCAGTGAATTCAAAAGCTTCTGCAATAGACTTCAGCTACACTTGAAAGTTAATGACAAAAAGAGTTGAAGAAGAAAAAACTTTCAATAAGAGTAAGGCCCACATTCTTAGTTGCTGCATTCGTGAATATTTAAAGCATAACTCACTATCTGCGGCTCTTCCAAAACCACAGAAAATGTAGTGTACCAGAAGAACCAGAGCAGACATGACAAATGCACGTCCACTCTAAGCTCCTGGCGTCTGACAGTGATTAGTGAGAGTTGTATATAAACACTAGCCATAGAGGTTCTCCTGAAAGCTGTCTCATAAAACAAAATGAAAACAACCGTGAAATTCTCATGCACGTAACACTGATTAACTGTAGGTCTAAATAAGACTCACAACATAAGCCCACAGTTCTAAATATGCCTTAAGCCATTATCAATTCACATGAAAGTACACCTACTTTTTACACTGCCCAAGAACAGTACAATCAGAAAACAGGTTAAAAGTTAGCCAGTGAAATTTCTGTATAAAAATAATAAAACTTTAAGACAAAAGCCAAAGGATAAATATCTAAGATATCTTTAGTCTTCAATTAGCTCATCAAAACAGAACGTACTCTTTAGAACATATGTTACAGATATACTACACGGGGTATCTTACAGAAATGCTACAGATGGGAACCTGTCTTCATCATTTGAGTATCTTTCAAATGAACATTGCCAAACATCGAACCTTTAATTAAGTTTATTTGACAACAGTAACTGAAGACAGAGAAAAACAAAGTAGAAAGTGCTTAGCAACTTCCCTCCAAAATAAACCCAGACATCAATTAATTCTTAAAAGCCTTTGGTGCCATTTGGATTAGGGCTCTCACCACTTACTAGCACGTAACAGCAATGGGTTGTCCTAACTTGGAGTTTTCAGTGGTTGATAAAAATATTAATAACATCTGCTATTAGAAAGCTCAAGCAGTTGTAATTAAAAGCAATGGTTCCAATGTTGATCTCTAGAAGATAACAGTAGAAAGTCTCTTAATAGAAAGAACACAATAGTCTAATTAAAGGAAAATGAAGCACAACTTCTGTTATCTCAACCGACTCTTTAAGGTCAGTTAAATAATACACATATTATTCTACCTGTCATAACCCTTCCTTTCAGCCAGTGTATGTGCATTGACTTCTTTCGATCTAGTTCAGCAGTTCTCAAACTTTAGATCAGTTCCTCTTCTTTTTAGGGATACTTTAGGGTCCCCCTGAATATTTCCCTACACAATCATATATTATGCATTAATTTGCATAAATACAAAATACATTATTTGTAGACACACACATTAAATTCAAATATACACAGCAACTATCAGCTCACGTGCCCTTCTTTCCCTACACGAGAGCTTAGAAATCTAGGCCTGTCCATAAGGGGAGAGGAGCTGCAAAAGGGAAGGAACAGAAGGTACAAAATACATCCACGAACGTCCAAACACATGATGGGGAAGCAAAGATCGAGAAGGTGCTGCTGCCTCAGAGCCCAGGTAGCTTCTGAGGGTGTCAGTAAGTGGGGAAACACATTTGTTCTGCACAGAGCATGAAAGAGTGACCACCGAGGGAAACTCTAATCCCACTGCCTGAGTCTGCAGCATCCGAGCCAAGATCTCCTGCCAGAGGCACAAAGCAGGGCCCCTAGAGATTTCTGCCAGAGCTGCCTAGCAGGGGCGCTCCTCCTGCTCACCTACAGCTCCAGGCTCCTTCCACTGCTGTGGCAGCTGCTCCTGCACCGAGCTCTGCAGGGACCTCACCGGGCTCCTTCCTCGGACTACTGCAAGCCCAGCTCACACTAGCCAGCGGACAAAATACGGTTCTCGGAAGCTTCCAGTGAGGCAATGGGAATGCACTACAGGGAAAGACAAGTTAGAAAAGGAAGTGGTAAGAGGAAAAAGAGGGTCTGAGCTATGCTACCCCTTCTCTTTACCTCCAGTCTTTAGGGTACACTTCTCTCAACATGAGCTTGTTCTGGCTGCAGTTTTCAACCCCTCACGCCTAGGCATTTGGGATCCTGAACCCTGAATGTGCTCACACTTTCTCAGGATCCATTCTGAATCCTCATTTGAGAACTGCTGGTCTAGTTTAACTAGCAGCACGCAAAACTGGAAACCTAACAACTTAATGCCCTCTTAGTGCATAGCAGCATACAAAGAGTAAAGTAACTTATGTGCTTCAGTTACCACTGGCAAAAATGTCATGCCATTGCATTTCAGTAGCCTGACAACGAGGACTTTGATGAGATGCCTACATGGCTTAAAGTACTTCCAGAGTTAAAGAATATACTACAGCAGCAGAGATGAGAGTAAGCCTACACAAGGAAAACAGGCTGCCAACCTACCCCATACAAACAATTTGCTCCAGACTAAAAGAAACTCAGAGAGCACAACTAAATGCATAGCATTTTACTGTTTTCAGTGCTTCCACAGGGCCTGTGGACACTTCTGTTATTTCAGTCCAAAAACTGCTGTATGTGGGAAAAGTCATCTTTCAGAATACAGTAACACAATCTAAATGGTGTTCAGACTGGGGGGGGTGGGGTGGGGTGTTAATCTTAAAATTACAAGATAAAGTACATATTGGGGAATATTTAAACTATCACAGCATATTTCACTTCATGTTTATCCATGAGCTCCCACTTTAAGTCAAAGTATTATTCAGGCTTTACCATGAACTTTTAAATTGCTGGAAACTACAGAGGACTACATGGTATAATCAGAGGAATACTTTTAAGTCTGTGTGGGAAAAACTCCATATACTTAACAAAACATCACAGTAACACTCATGCCATGGTGAAGATGTTGGCATATTACTGCTGGTTTTGTCACAGAGAAACTGTTGTTTAAACCTTCATGTTCATGCCCTACGATTCTTTCAATGAATTGATACGTGCACAGATTTTTAATGCGGGTCCAAGCTTTATATTCATTGCACTCATAAGGTGATCCTCCTTCAACAAGAGGAGAGCTTGTCCATCAATTTCTTGTGCTCTAAATTCATCTGCAATATCTTGACAACCTAAAGGCAATGGAAAAAAAAAAATTACTGTGTTAGAAATGTACATCCCTAGATGCAATGACTGCCCATGCTAGAGTTTTTTAGTTACACAATTCCTAATGCTTGCCCCTTTAGCTTGTGAAACCTATGGAATGTGAAAGCATTCAATAATGATGGGAACTTCTGAGATAATCTGAAAGTCATTTTTACTACATTTACACCCTAACTATTGATGAATTACTTACTGGAAATTTCAAGTCCTAGCATAGACAATTTTCTCATTTCATACAAACGAACAACTGCCGTGATCTAACTGGAAGATCCTTGGAAAAACCCCAGAAGCAGCCATTGTTCAAGCATAATTCAAGTAGGTTCCCTCTAAAAACTGTGCATATTCTAGCGTTAGCTGGAACTCAATGAGAAAATTCACTTACCTATGATTTCCAAAGGGTGTTAATTCCATCCATGTGTTACCACCACTGGGTTAAGCAAACAGACTTGCGGTTTGTGGGCATGACTGTCTCACTAGTACGTTTACCAGCAGTTTATCATCATTTATCATCAAGCGCAACTTTGAACTGAGTGATTTTTTTTTCTTTACATGATAAACTCTTTTTCTGAACATGAACTAACATGGTCTCAAATTACAGCATCAGAAAGGGGACTCTTCATGGATTTGATGGTCCAAAGTAACTGAAGGCCCCTTTCTGCTGAAAAACAAAAGGTTGCTCAAGGGATGTCTGGAAAAGGTCAGCTTTTCACAGAGTATAAAGCACAGGTTTGTTTGTTTGTTTGTTTTTTTCCCCTAACCATTTCATTAACTAGACCACATTTAACAATTAGCTGCCACTTTATTATGGAAAGGGCAAGAAGAAAAAGTCAATGGAAGAAGAAAAAGGCCTCCTAAGAGAAAGGGATCGATAAACTATGATACCAAAAGGAAAACATTTTTTAGCTGCTGACTAACTTTTAACCAGGAGTGAGGACTATTTTGTATAGCATTTAAAGCAACACACCTTTAATACATGACAAGCACCCTCTTCTTGGGCATTACTTAGGGTAACAAGAAATTGGAGTGGTGAAAAGAAAGTGAAATTAGTTTGTCACAAACAGTATGTAGACAGCTACTAAAATAGAGAAACAGAACATTTTAGTTCCTGCACATATTCCATAATATTTACTTTAAATATTTCTGGTACAGTGCAGCCCAGCTACAAACTGTAGCGCAATCAATATGAAAACACTGTTCAGAAGCTCAGAGGTGTCAGAGAACACCTGGAATGGTTCTTGCCAATTCCAGCTACAAAATGAAGATAATGCTGCCAATAACACGAAGAAAAATTTTCAGGTAACTGACCAGTCTCAGTAGGATTTAACAGCTCTAATATCATTATAAAGGTTCTTATTTATGTATTGACAAGCCACAAAGATTCCTAAGCCGAGCACTAAGTATTTCTGTGAAAGATAACCCTCACTGTACGTCTGACTTCAGATCTGATCTTGGTGATTGTCAGACCACAGCACTTACAAAGAATCTGATAGAACAAGCCAAGTGTGTATATTTAGCAACAAAAGTGGTCCTATGAAAATAGATTATTAGTTATTGTTGGAGGCTTTTTCTTTAACCAGGATTTGCTTTATGAATTTGCCTTTCCTAATGAAAAATCCACAGCCTTTTCTCAAAGTCATTTTGGAAAAGCAAAAGATGGAAGTTGAATCTATTTCAGTTCCCTCCTACAAACAAATATGGGTATTCTTAAGTGCTTTCACAATTGGTCATTGTGCAATAGCTTTAAAAAAAAAAAAAAAAGGATGTGAGACAAGTAAGACTATTAATCTGGCAACTGAAGAAAGAGAAGAGGAACAACTTTGCTGCAGGTTAAACTGTTGCCATCTCTTCCAAGACTCTGGAGGAATTCAGAAAAAGCCTGACAAGGACTCTTTACTCTACAGTTAGATTTTAGTTCACAGATCAAAAAAAAAGGGCAGTAAATCAAATCAGGTGTCCCTACTGCTTATAAAGTACAGAAGACACAAATCACTGCGTCTTGCAACATGGCAAATGGCCTGCATGGCCTGCACAAGTACATATTGAAAAATAGCGTAACAAAAGAACAATTACAGTCATTATTTCTAGTATTATTCAATTCTGACAGCGTATGAAAAAATATTTCTTTAAGACTGGTTTGAGAATGTATTGAACAGCAAAAACAAAATGCCAAAAATACCGATGCAGCTATGTAACAAAAATTCTGGCAGGCTGTGAATATCATTTCAAATATCTCCTGAACTTAAAAAAAATAAACGAGGAACTACGTCTTAATGTGGATAGAAATGAGTAATTGCAATAAATTTTCATTGAATACATAATAATATAAAGTTTTTTTAAATTCACAGATCAACTCATTTATAGAATAAATACCAAAAAACAGACCAGCAGCTGGGGACATATTCTGCCATAATGGCTTCAAAGTAGAAATCACATTTTAAGGACGATATTTGTTGTCATACTTGTAAATGAACTGTGTTTATATGGTACTTGAAGTATTTTTTTCTTTTTAGAATGGGAACTATCCTTTATTCTTTTACAGATTCTAGGATCTGGGAGTTATTCAGTTAACTGAAGCTTCAGATCTATAAAGACAGTAAATCAAAATGCCAGTGATACAATCACATTCCAGCAACACAGGTAAAGTACAAAAACTTGAAAGACCACGTCTTAAATCTAAGAAGCTTTGTTTGTTTTTACAGGCATCACTGGAAGTTCCCAGAAGCAGGTGATGTAACTTAATTGCAATTTATAACCCATCAGAAGAAAGGTAAATCAATGGAAGTCATCCCTGATGTAAAACACCCCTAATTCATTTTTTGCCTGATGAATTATATAAAACATTAGCTGGCAGAACTCATGCATACGACTCACCAATAAAGACACATTCCTTACAGGTTATTATTCTAATGGGGTACAGAGCAAAATGGTTTAGCATTCCAGCAAAGAGTAGAAAACTAGGAACAAACCTAAGCTGGGGTTCAGTGTTTACTCATGTGAGTTACGTGGATAAACAACAAATTCTGACATGGCTGTTATCATGGACACCTGCCTTGTTACCTGGAGGAATTACGATATCTGATTAGATAGAATGGCACCCCTGGGAAAAAGAGGGGAGTAAAACTTTAAAGCTTACCATATAGCAAACAAGTAAATGTCAAATAACCTGAAGATGACATAAAGGCAAGCATGAATACTGAGCTAAGGAAAAGGTGTGTAAACAAGGCGAAAAGATGTTTTTCTGCAAACAGCCTTGGGTACTACCTTTGCTGTGTCTTCTAATCTAAGAGTGTGTGATCTATATATGGAATTCTCTATTTCAGTTCCTGTGCAAAGCTACGTAAAACAAATTTTAGTTTTATAGATGAAACCAGGTCATTCTTTTTTAGTGATTTATATCATGCTAAGCCTCTTAAATTTTTCACTTGCATAAATGGAAGGAACTCCCTTCTTGCTTTTTCTACTGAAAAAGCAGTAACTAAGGAGGGAAGTGAAGAAAGAAATGTAAAGGAGAAGTGTGTCTGATCTCTCTACTGACCTCTTGAGAGAAATCAGACTGAAGGGAAGAACACCTCTAGTCTCCATCAGCTGGGGTGCAACAGCAGAAGTGGGACTAGTTCTATCAACATGGGATTTGTGCTGAAGGAACAAGCGAGAGGAAACAAATCACATTCCAGTCTCTATCACCAGCTAACAAGTACACTCGTGCTGTTACCACACCATCTCCTCCACAGAGTGATGCTAAGAGCTTCACTGTTAAAAAGAGCTTCACTGTTAAAAATGTGGAACAAGTTCTTGCACGTTACATACCAGGCAAGGAACGTATAAAAGCCCAAACTTCGTCAACAGTCCATACTGATGGGTCTGCTTGCACCACTGGTAACAAATCAATGCTCTCTGGCATTTTCCTAATTCTTAGTTCCCTAAGTTCACGCTCTCTCTCTCTTTCACTCTGTCTTCGCAGACGCGTGGTCATGGCAGCTGGAACAGTGTCTTCGTGAGAAGCCAGATCTTCTTCTGCAGATGGGTAAGTAACTGGAAGCTGGAAAACATCGCACAAATACACTGCAGTATTATATTTTATTTGTAATTCCCAAAACAATGCCATAGTTTTAAGCAAATATTCCACAGACCTGTCTAAGAAAATGATCTCGTGACGCCCCATCAGGGCCACTCGGTCGACGCCCGCGTCGCCCAAGACTTTGGCTATCTGATTTCCGATTCCAACGATTGGTCTTGTCTGATGTAAACAGCCCAAATTTCTTAGTGCAACTAAGGCTGTGCCTAAAGAAGTAAGATATATTCAAATAATGCACTAATAGCTTTTTGGACTGAATTCAATCAACTTAGCAATAAAATGACATTGTTGTCTACAGAAACGCTGCCTAATTAAAGACAACAACAGGTGTCACAAATACAAGGGAGAAAGGTATCTCAAAGGCCATGTACTCTAACCCCTTGTCTTGAAGGGAGATCAAGTACATCTAGATAACCCCTGGAAGATGTCCATCTTTCCTGCTCTAAAAAAAAATCCATGATAAAAAAACAGCTTTGGATTTTATCACATACTACAATCCTACTTCTCTAAAACATCCTCTAAAAGCTTAATTTCATATTACATCTTTTGCTTCCATTTTCACTACCTAGCTAATACCCAGGTCAAAGGAGAACGAAGGAAGAAAGGCTAATTGCCTTCTGAACACTATTGCACTAATAGTTTCCCAAAAACTACCAAATAAAACATACATTCCCACTACTTAAAGCAGGAGTGTCTCAGGCTGGGGATGAAAAAAGCAGGAGACATAAGAGAAAGGGAGTCTCAAGGTACACTGATGAGAAAAAAAAAGTGGCAGCTAAAAGCTATTCCCCATTTCTAAAATATTTGGGATTAAATATCAATTTTCCAGCTGTAATGATGGAAGATTTTACATTCAGGTGTTGATTATGACTTGTTCCTCTCAACCAAAACAAAATTAAGAAGTATATTAAACTCAAAGAGAAACAGAAATCAGCAGTCATTTTCCTTTGCCAAGCAAAGAGCAGCATTTAATATTTTCAAGAAAGGAGAAGCTTTAGAAAACACTAAACTTACGGTTTAACTATGTCTATTCTGCTCTATGCAAATCATGATTTTTTTTTTTCAAGGGGAAGGCAGTAAGAATATGACCAATATATAGTGATTTGTGGCCCACAGACCTCTGCACCAATTTCCAAACGCTTTCTAACTTTTAATGGTACCCATCAACATTCCTCCAAGTCCAACAGCATTCATGGCATCCTCTGAAAGAGTTCCATAATATAACTATAGATCTGTCTTGAAATCAATCTACCACGGTGCTTTGTACCGAGATAGTCTGCAAATTTGCACAGAAGGCAAACATTTTCACTACTTCTTTATTTTCCAACATCAGATAGTATTTCGGTGCTACTCCATTAATCAGGTAACACTAGGCGGTAACTAGAGGAGAGTACCTTTTGGCACAGGATGTAGAGCAGAATCGTTTTGACCGCAGAAACTTGTTAGAATATCCCATTTTCCCACAAAATTCACACTTCAGAAGATCATTTTCAATTTCATCCAGTCCCTCTAGAGGAAGGAGTGAGGCACAAAGAGGTTAGTTTTGATGAAAAAATTGTGTTCAAGTTTTTCATTTCTTAAGCAGTCAGGTAGAAGACTTTCAAGTATTTAACACATCATAAAATACTTTGATTAACAGAAAATTATGCCAAACTAAGAAAATCATAGATTTTACTCTCCATGCAAAAGAACTTGAGTGAATCGAACCATGGATTAAATTATTCATGGAACTTAATGAGCTTTTTTGTTACATTGCAAACCAGCCACGAGCAGATATGCCCTCAAATATAGCAATGAACTAAAAAAAATAGTCTCTACAAATTGCTTATAAAGAATTCGTTAAGAGAACCGGGCACTTTATGGTCCAAATTCAAGCTCTCCTGTAATGAAATAATACATTAAAGTTGGAAATACTTTATTTGAATAAGCAACAGCTACAACCAAAAGGAGAACTTGTGAAAGCAAATAAGACACTGAATCTTATCTATTAAAAAGATAACGTGCATATAAAAAGAAAAGGATTATAGTGTCTACCAATTTGAAGTCTATTGTTACGCAGAATTTTTTTATGATATTGGTGTGATAGGAAGCACTTTTCCTGTTCCCCATGAAGAACTCAAACAGCAGCTGAGAGAAGCATCAGTGAAAGATGGAGGAAAGCCCAGGAGGCAGTACAAGGTAAGAAGGCAGCGTATGTCACAAGCTGAATGTCTACACCCTATTCTGCTGGAAGAGAATTTTGTGGGTAGAGCATGGTTTGTACATAATTTAGAAGAACGCCACCATCTCTGCAAACCAACTTGCCTTTTGGCATAAAAAAAACAAAACAGAACACCCAAACTTATCCCCAGGCACCATCTGTGAATACATTAGGAGCTAAACTGGCATAAACCAGTAACATTTTGTGTTCGTTCACATAAGCAACAGAACTGCATGCCACATGGCTGCAATCACGGACAAAACATTTATTTAAAAGATCAGTGAGCTAAACAGACATCCATTTCTTCCACATTTCTTATTTACCTGAATCTGTTTCACATACTTTGCTTCTTGCTATTCATCTTCTACATTCACATTTTTTAATTTTACACAACTCATTGCAAATATTGCAGACTAGCTTTCTGTTCAGAACTCATTGTTAAGTTCTAATGCCAGCTAGCACAAACACATATCAAGGTTTAATTAAGAGATTTTAACTATGGATTTGTAAAATTGTTATAGGGACATTACCTCACTAACTAGTGTGCTGACAAGGCGATAAATAAAAAAGCACTAATGCAAAGTTGAAAAGGCTGAAATAGTTATTTGAATAACATATCTGATGTATCAGGATTCAAAGGCATACCTGAAGTCAACAAAAACTTAGGTAGTGTCAGACTGACCATGTTGTAAGTTGCCAACTTAAGTTGGTATCACGCATGAAGTAGAAACTGGAAGCTGGAAGCCTACCAAACCTGACCAACTTTGCAAATGAAGTTAAATACAGACTAGAGAGCCATCCTTCAAATAAATCATTCTATTAAAAAAAATGCACAAACCAGGTCATGTGGAATAAAGTGACTACAGATGAAACCAAAAATTGATGCTAAAAGCCTTCTCTTCTGTATTTTATGTGTTTCTACCATATAAATGCAATCTGCATCTTGGTTTAGCATCAGAAAATCTCCTCTGTTTGACTTCTGCCTATGTGGCTGCCTCCCAATACTGGATATTTCCTAGCTTGCCTAATGAGTAGTTGCCAATTGCAAACATAAGCCTAATACCAGCTTCCAGGAATGATAACTGAAAACAAAAGCATGAATGTTTGAATAATTGCATGAAACAACAGACAAGCTGTCTGACATCTGAGAAACAGCACAGTGTTAATACTGAAAGATTCTTAGGGAATACTTCTGAAAACAAAACTGAACTAAGATCTACTGTAACAAACTCAAGACAAAATAACTATTGCAACCTAACAGACCTAACATACTTGATTTCCACGTTCTAAAAAAAAAACAAAAACAAAACCAAAACCAAACAAACAAAAAACCATGATGAGTGCTTCTGTTACTGCGTGACGAAGTTTGATGTTTTCAGCTCATGAGTTGTGTTAGAGACCACTGCATTCTAAGCAGGACAGTACACAGTTTCTTGACGTTCGTGTGCACCCACAGCAATTTCTGTCATTATGTACAGCTAGTTATAAACATCTGAAAACAGTATCTTTAGAGATAGTGTAAAGACTGGAGGAACATTCCAGATGTACAGACAGGATGGGACTCTGTAATACATACAGACCAGAAGGGAAAAATGGATATTTAAACAAAACTACAAACCTTCTGCAATCATATCCTCTATCTCTGTGTCCGATGAGTTGTCTGCATGTTTTGTATTCTGCAAGTCTGATTCAACACACATAACACTCATGATTTGACCCTCCACTAGCAATCTTTTTTCTGCGGGCTGTTCTACCAGCAAAGATGAACGACTTACCTATTGCGATAAAAGCAAAGCAACAATGGTTAACTGAAGAATGAATGACTGGAAACAGTATTTGTGACTAATCACACAGAGCTCAGTAAGGGGGTTGCTGGTGCTTTAAACAACCAAGTTTTTGACATGAAAGCACTACTATATACAAAGACTCATCTCAGAGGTTTAAATTATCGCTTACATTGAGGTAGCTAGGGAACAAGTGTAAAACAAAGCTAGTGCAAATGTTAGCCTAAAATAACTCTGTTGTTATCTCTGGACAGCCTGCCTACTCAACTGTGTCTCTGATTCATTTAGTACCTTGTCATCCAGTGACACGGGCAAGCCAAACAGCAGCACAAATTCAGATTAAGTAAGACAAGTATACTGAAGCGCTGTAAGAAATTGATTACCAAACAGGGAAAAAAGGTCAACCCCAACATTTGGAAATGTATTCAAGGTTTAATGACCTTGAATTATTATTATTAGCTATTAGAAATAGCTAATAGCTATTAGATATAGCTAATAGCATCATCTTTAAGCATGGTTTGTTTTAAGAATTAGTAGCAAAAAGTTCAACGTAACTTCTACACTTACAGGGAATGGCTCCAACCCCTCCTGAATCACAAAGCCTTCAATAACATGGGTCAGGATTTGTGGTTTAACGATGGCCTGTGGAGGTTTATTTTCTAGACTAGGAATGCTATTGGGCATTGATGTGCTGTTGCTCCTTGTTGTTGCTGCTGGAAGCAAAAGAGGTGGTGGTGGAATAGAAGCATGCGAAGGATCAGATGGAGATTTAATTACTGAGGCACTGACTGATGATGTCACTGAAGGTATTCCCACATGGTCTGAAAAACAGAAAGTATGTTATATTTTTGTGACTTACGTCCAAACATTCGCTCAGAGTTCTAGAAAGCAGAAATGATAAACAAACACACCCAGCTTTGTACGTATGATCCTGTAACACAGGCTTTTCTCTGTAGTTTTTAGACTTTACCTTCAAAACCAGATGATTTTCCTTGACAGACTAGTCCACAACCAAACACTTCTCAAGCAAGCATCATTTTCCTTAACTAAGTACTGATTAACTATAACCACAGCTGGCCTTAAGAAAACATTTGAAAAAAGTCCTTCTTCTAGACTTCCTATACGGATCTCAAATCCACGAGACAAAACCAGAAACCACTCTATTCAAACATGTGATTCTCAAAACAAAGCCGCTGAGGCATTTTTAAAGAAAAAATATTTTCAGGGTTGTTCTGAGCCTTGCTAACCTTCAGAGTCACAAATATACACAATATCAGATGTAGGTACAGAAACCTGGGTATAAGAACCCAAATTTGGGAAGGTTGTACCTCCTGATATATTGAGAGATGTTCCATATATTATCTATTACACATACATACGTGTGTATATACACACATGCGAATATACAGTCCATAGGTACTCACAAATTTCTGCTGAAAACACGATTTTCTGAAGAATACTTTGGAAATACAGGCAATCTCATAACCTACAAAATAATCTACTTCTTCAGGTAGGAAAATAGTACTTGTACTTGATTTTGGAGAGCATTGGCTTTTAGCTCTAGTAAACATCCTATCTGATCCAAACATCAGTTGCCATGTTTTATTTACAGAGAAGAATATTCTGTCCTCTTCTCTTTCTCAATTATTCCAGGAACTGATCAGCACAGAACAAGCTAAACATTCATAACTGATCTGTGAAGCATCCTGTCTTTGTAGCTTCAGCAGAAATTTGTATATTCAGCACATCAGGGGAAGTTACATTAATTTGCAGCACAAAAATTGGTATAGGCAGGTATATCTTTTACAGTTCTCTGGAAAAACATTCATTGGTAGCTTTTGCATTACAACTGTGCCTATCAAAAAATGATGCACAAAAGAATCACACAATGTAAGCAACCATTCTAACAGCTCCTTTTAACTGTTGATCCTAATTCTGTGAAATCAAGCTCCACACCAAATCAACCAGCATATTTTACTCACATCAAATAGCTATCACTTAAAGAGTAACTGGAGATTGATACTCATGTTAAGATTTTGGTATTATAAAAGCATACACTAAAAGCTGAAAAGCTATTTTTGTACTACATTATCCAAATACATCCGTAAGTTACGCCTTTGGGACTGAACAATTCGTTCTATCACAAGGGTTTCTAGCATACTTCATACAATTTTTTTTACTTAAAAGATTATAATCTAGAAGTATAAAAAAAGATGAAAATCAGACAATTTTGCTTTAAAACATCACTAGCTAGTTCCTAAGCAGAGCAGCTACTTTAGCTTTACACCTGTTCTCACCTGACAAAGGCTCATCTGAATTAAGCGCCTCTCCATTCCCCAAGGTTATGGCTGGTGGGGACAAAGTCGGCGGTGTCGGTGTCCTAACCATATTGACACAATCAGATTCCTCAGGCATCTCTTCTTCACATACATTCTCCACCTGGTAAATCTGCATTCAGCAAACTATTGGTTTAGTGATTTCCAGTCTATCATAATACTTTAAAGGAGTTGCATAAGAAGTTTTTTTTTTTTTTTTTTTTTCCAAAACCAAATTACCAGTTGAAGTGTTAAGATATGTTAATCTAATAAAATAGTGTTTTTCAACTGCATACAAAACAATTAATTCTGGGGACATCAAGATGACATTTGAGAATCAAGTTATTTTGTTAAAAACAGCAGAATTTTACAAGAGGTGTAATCATATCACACAGACCAGATAATTTGACTTTTTCAAGGCCATTATCTTTCTGGTTTGCTGTATTTTAATTTACACATACCCTTGTAGCCATTTAAAGACTTCTGCAAAAATGCAAGCTTTATAATTTAAGTCTGCAAATTGTTTTCTATCTTAGACAGCAATGTAATCAAACTGAGTTCTTCAGGAGTGAATGCCAAGACTATCAAAAGCATTACTGAAAAGGTTATAAGGTATTTTCCTAACAATTCCAAAAGTTAATTTACATTAATAATTGACAGCTAGTTTAGCAGATCAGGATGTAAAACATTACCTTCTCAAAAGCACAACTGAGTTCTATTATTTTGCCCAATTTTTACATGAAGTATCAGAGAATTGGGATTACCAATACCCTCAATATGAATGAAAAAACACAAAACACACCGTCTTCCTTAATCTCTTGGTAGACCAGATTCTTTAGAGAAGCCAAGGATGAAGGACTGCAATATCTCATTGGCCTGACTATCCCATGTCCCCATAACAAAGAAAAAGCAAAGTTATATTTGAAGCACTTTCAAAGTATAGTGGAGTCAGTACTGCTCCATTAAGAAAAGAGTTCTGCAAAGACAGCAAGATGATTTGTTTTGACAGACTGGTACCCCAGAACATAATTTTCAAACACCTCACTGTATTGACCTACCTCTGGGACCTGTCTCTCTAAGTCCAGCTTTCACAACTAGAATGGTTTTGGAAAACAGGTATTTTCACGGATTTGGTTGACTTTGCTCTGTGTGGCCACAGATGACATCAAAGAAAGGATTTTTCACTCTCAGTTTAATCCTAGAATTAGAAGAAGGTTTCTGAGCACTTACCACCGGAGTTTCAATTGGTACTGACGGCTGCACTTGAAGGTTTACTGCAACAGTCTGAGGTGGTGGAAGAGTTTGAAATGGCAGCTGGACCAAAGCTTCTGCAGCAGGAAGTTCTTCCTCAGAAACCAAAGTGTTTTGAACCAAAACCTGGCCCTGGGATAGAATTTCAGGCTGCACTTGTAACGACTGCACAGACTGCAGTGGCAGTTGTTGAATCTGGGTTGAAGATGTTGACAGCTGTGGAGGAGCTGCAAGAGGGATAGGTGTGGACTGCAAGGCTGGATATTGCTGGTGTGGTGTGGAGGACACTATCTGTTGGCCCGGGGAAACCAAGCTGGGCTGATCTACTGATCCTATATGGACAGCAGGGGAGGGTGGAAGTGGAAGATGCGGCGGAAGATTAAGTGGCTGTGCAATTGGCCGAACTGGGTTGGCAGCAGTTTGCTGAGGAGTACCCTGCTCAGGCTGAAGAGCTGTTGGCACGAGGGAGTTTGCCTGTGACTGGATAAGTGCTTGAGGATGAATAATTATTGTGGGCGACTGGCTAGGGGAGTGAGAAGGCGGAGGGGAGACCACTACTGACTGCTGAGCTGACTGGGATGGAGTGGGAGATAACGTCAGAGGTGGAGGATGGATGTGAATAGGTGAGCAATGAGACTGGACGCTGCTGGGACCTGGAGGAAGACCGTGGCTTGGGAGTGGCAGACAGTGCTGTGACGGAGGGGGCTCCTGACCAGAAGGAGTCTGAAGTGCAATCGGCTGGACTTGCTGCTGCTGTTGCAGTATCAGCTGATGATGCGAAATCTTTGGAGGTGGTGAATGAAGTGGGATCTGCTGATGTTTTACTAGAGAATGAGGTTGCAATGGAGAATATGAAGCTGTGAACATAGAAAAAAAAAATGGCAATTAGCAATTATTTCCTTAGGTCCAGAGAACATTATAGAAATAATGAAAGAAAGGAAGCTTTTACTTTAAAGTAAGCCCAGCACAACTTTTTCAACCCTTCGGATCCACATTTAGAAACATTTTATTTAACAGCATATAGTGCACAAGAAGAATTTAAAGGAATATACCAATTTCCAAAGCAAATGCAGCAATGAATACATTAACATAGCCACACATCGTACATATACAGAAAATACATGTGCAGATAAGATTATATATGTATATCTTTTTGGTGCTAGTTCTAAGATCATTGCTGATCCAGCCTTCTCTTTTATTTAAGAATTTAATGCAACTTCGAATGGATTTAACCTTTGTTTTGAAAGGGACTGGAATGGAAGAAATAAGCATGTCACAACATGATTTGTTCCTAACTGCTAAGTTAAATTTTAAATAAGAGACTCCAAACTAAACAGCAGGAGTTCAGTATGTAGCAAAAGCATTTAAAGTATTTGCCTGAATGTGAAAGCACAAACTGAAAGGTATGAATCTAAAAATAGTGTAACTTCCAGTGATATCACATCACCTTTAAGCGAACCAGTGACTCACTAGTAATTCCTTGGAGTGTTTGAGTGTATGCAGACACATATTTTGCTCCATGTGCAAGCCTCTTCTTGCTTTCCCTTTTCCACTTGAGAAATGATTTTCCTTTTTTATTTATTCTGCTAGTAAAGATGGACTTCCTTCCTTCCAGAAACAAGTTCCAAGAGCATTAAGGCTCAATAACTCAAGCATGTCTTATTCTTTCTTTAAAAGCTGCCACTAAGCCAAGCTAAATCCCCAGAATTGAGACCAATTGTCTAGACAACCATTACTCTTTCAAATTAAGATGCTAAAAAGCAAATGCATTGCATGCAATGCAAATGCATATCTAACCAACTGCATGCTTCTCTTGATGTATTACTTAATAAAAAACACTAAGATTCAGAGACACTATTACAAATGGACTTTTAAAATTACTTAATATAAAAAAAGTCATTAAATGCCAAGACAACCAACAAAATGGACTTTGGAGACAGCAACAGGCTTGAGGTGGTTTCAACCCACATATTTCTTCACTATGTTTGGAGATGACATGTTGTGACAGTGAGCATGGACAGTGGCCAGTAACGAGAATTATGTTTGTACTGGGATTCAGCTGTATATTGCAACTGCTACATTGTGCTTTGTGATTTCAGAACAATGCTGTATAGCTCTGTTAAATCAAAATCCTCTGTAATGTCAAATATCAACAAATAAGTAAATTTAGTATTAAACATTAAAATCTTCATGTGGAAGATCTAAAAAGACCCTGGTCAGCGAGCACTGGATTCTGACAGAACTATAACATGCAAATTACTTTAAAATAACTTATTTTATGGCTTCATTTTCATCCTACCTGGCGTTATTAACTGATGTATGCTCGAAGTCCGTGTGACCGGCGTACTCCGACACTCTGGAGTTGGGCTATCACCTTTTCTATTGCTTTCTGAAGGATCTGGTTGGCTGCCCTTGGTACTGGTTACAGGTTTATTAGCACACAGAGACAACGACTGAGTCTGGCTGCTGCTCTTTGGTGGGCCGTTCTGCGAACTTGACAACACACCCAACTTCTGACTGCGCAATGTCAAGTTTTGAACCTGGGAAATTGGTAAAATGTAAACAAAGACATAAAACCGTTTAGGACAGACATCCAGCAAAAACAGACACAATTACTTGATTTTATATTACGCTTCTCATCCCACCTTATCAAAATATCTGAGAAGTTAAAAGTCTCCATATCCAAGCATCTTAAAGTCACTAAATATACAGAAAAATAGTGATCTTGAGGTACTCCAGTGATAGATACAGCAGTCTTTTTTCCTTATTGAAGTTAAAAAAAATAGAGGATAATTGTTCATTACACTAATTTGAATTAAAGCTTGCATTTTTTCTCCCTTTTACTCTTACAGTAAATTCAAAGTGAATGACAGAACACATCTGAAGCAAATGCAATTTTATTTTTATGCAGACACTACCAAAATACAGTGGTGAGTATGTTTGCAGAGCCTAAATTAAACCAGAGCCTTGAGTAGTGGTAGTGACAAGAATGTGCTGCATATTATTTGTGTCTTAATACACCTGAGAGTATGTTATTTCTACAGCAATGTTAATATACCTTTCCACCACAGCTCTAATGTCACATAAAACAAAATGCAAGCCTTCTGAAATGCATATTAGTCAGTGATTTTCACTGATGTGTGTTATAACGCAGCCAGCTTCTTGACCCCAGCTTTCCACTCCTACGTGCTGAGCTAAGATTTTATTTCAAGGACAAAGACTACCCTTGCAGAGCACTAATGTATGCCATGCATTACATGAAAAAAAAAAAAAAAAAGAGGACTAATTATTGCCATCCACTTTTTGATTATTTATGCTCTTCCTCATTCCAGTTAGTACTTGTGTAACGAACTAGTTGACATTTTCCTTCTCACTGTTCAGTGTGTTACCACAGGGTGTGCTCAAATCCTGTTCTGAAAACAACAGTATTTGTTTCCTAGTTGGCATGCATGATGCATTTATTGCAATCCTAGCTGTTGCAGAAGGGGAGAAAAGTCTACGAATAAGCAGATGTCTGAGCAAATAAAACAACTGGGATGAGATTATTCTGGAGTTTGTGAGAGCCTAATGGCTTACACTAAACAAGATGCTCCAAATTGAATATTGTCACTCCTGAAGACCATCGAAGTCCAAAATAAGTTCCCGTTCCAGCTTGTGTTTTTGAAGGGGATGCTTCTGAAACGTATGAAGGACATACCTGACCTAATAAACCCAGTCATGGAAAACTCCCACAGTGCCACAAGCACTCTGCTGTCAGCCTCTGACTTTGTTTCTGCAGTTAAGATGAATCTGTTCAGTGTGGGAAGCAAAAGGTCAACGTAGATTTTGGAAGCAACAGTAGGAAGGCTTTACCATGACCTTTTATCAGGACCCTGCGATAAACAGAAGCCCAGGTCTCACAGTCCAGCCTACAGTATAATCAAGGTAAGGTTCCCGTTAAACTCATTCTCCCAGCATCCCAGCATGGTCTGCTGAAAGTTCATAAAAAAGGGAAAGAGAAGGTTAAAAAAAAAAAAAAAAAAAAAGAGCCCAACATGCTAAGAAAGGCTTGCCAGGCAGAGAATAAATGCCAGCTCCTATTCTCCCTCATATAAAATTGACCTAGCTAACTGCCCATTTTAACACCCTGTTGCAGTAACAAGAACAATACAACCAATTTTCCTGGCACAGCACTGCACTGAATTCCCAAAGCTGTTATGCTAGCTAGGCAGTATCACCTATAAAAAAATACTTGGTCTGCTACAATCCTTTAAAGAAAAACAAAAGCGCTGCAGCAGAAGATATAGGACCTAATTGCTCATTTACTGAAAGTATCAGAATAAAGGTAAATTAGATCAGACTGGGAAGGCAGCTACCAGCAGGATACAGGGACAATGCCCCCAGTAAGGACAAAGCTACCAGCTTCTGGATATGTTTTCAGAGTCCTCGCTATCCACATAATGTACCAAATTGTGCAACGTAAAGAATGATGAGGTGGGAATAAAGAGATTGGCATTGCTTCACTTTCTCACTGTATCTCAGAGGTAAAGCCTTTCCCCCTTCACCCTGAATTTTACTCAGCTATCTTTAAACCAGCAGCATGAAATTAATGGTACTCAGCAGGTGATATGGAAAGAGTTCAGAAGTACAGCAGGTAAAATGAGGAATTTGTTTTCTCACGTTGCTCACTGACAAAGCTTCTTGTGTAACAAAGGGGCAGTCTGCTTCACGACTCAGCAAGGACATGGTACCCTGCATCTTTTGAATCTGTAATTTTTTTTCTGTCTGAAGGCCAAAAAGTTAGATGTGGAAGGTTGACTAAAAGCTAAATTCAATAGCTTTGGGGGATGTTAACCTTTTGCTTACCACTGCAAGCCTTGTCCATGCCTACAACAAGGCGATTTTTCATTCCTGTGTTCAATTAATTGCTTAATTAAAGAATACAATGAAAGCTTATCTAAAACTAGTGCAACTACTCTCAAGTTTTTTATTTTTTTATTTTCTAGGTTATTCATTCTAGGTGCAAAGTTCTGCCAAACACTTATCTTTTAAAAATAAACTGGTTATGCTATAAAATGGAGTACCAAATTACCAAGACTGGGCTTTATCAACCTTAAGAGTTCTAAATGACCTCAAGAATTAAATGTCAGAAGAGTATCTACAGAAGGAAACCTTTTTCCAAACTTGGCTCAAGAGAACTGGAAGGTGCAACTAGCACAATACAGGTTTTTCAGAAGTAGTTCGGAAGATCTGTAGAAGTAAAAATAGTCAACCTGGCACCTCCAATTGCTAGAGTACTAGAAATTCTAACAGAGAACCAGACGTGCCCTACAACAAGCAATATGACTTTTGTAAAGCAGTTAGTGGCTCACAGATCTATTGGAATCTTCTGAAGGGCTCCACAGGCACAAGCACAAAGAATATTCAACTGGTGTAATTTACTTGGATTTCCAAAAAGTTTCAAAACAAAGTCCATTAGCAGAGTCCTTTAAAGAAATCCCTACAATAGAAGGAAAGGTCTTTCATGAGAGCATAAATGTTGGACAAACATTTGCTTTTCACAGCAGGAGATGGTGACTAACATTCCGTAGAGATCCGTGCTGTCCCAGATGTTTTTCCAGATCATATACAAATTTTGTGTTTCAGTGCAATGACAACACTAGTTCAGCTGATAATGTGAAGTTATTCAAGGTAATAAAAAAGATGAGAGAGAATTATGAAGAGCTGAAGTGTCGTATCCAGGACCCCAGTTTTACATATAACGTGATCACCTCTAAGCATGTGATGATGGTAAACAGAAAACACTAAAGATGTACAGAAACAGTACCCATTACTAATTTTTATAAGGAAGTAAAACTTAAGCACGATGTTTCCTTACTCCTCAGTTTTGGCACACTCTACTGGACACAAGCTCACCTGAGTAGCTGCAGACTGACAGGAAGATGAGGAAGATGATGAGACAACAGGAATGTCAGACTGGACAGCAGCCACAGTGGTAGCAGGAGTAAAAATTAGCTGTTAAGCAAGAAAAAAAAATATCATGTAACAGACTGAAACGTTGAAAAATATGTTTAAAAAAAAAAAAGGCAACATTTTATTCTAAAGAGTGATATATAAGCTACATGCAGAGATGTACAGCTCTTTTATTTTTTATTTTTTACTTTTAGAGGAACTTATTCTGGTAACAATTTATTGCAGTAGTTTAAGTAAATACAATGAAATGATAATTTTAAATCATGTAAAATATTTGTTCTACATATTCAGAAACATGTATTATATACACACACACACACAGGCTTTCACATAAGCATTTTAAAAAAGACTTTCCCTCCAATATTACAAATGAGTGAAACAAAGGCAAAAAAGAGTTGGCCAATTTCTACAATATTGTAAAGAGAGAAAACCTGGAGTATCTTCCAATCTGTCACAGTGTTACTTAACAAACAGGGCTTTATATCGACTTCAACTACACTAATTAAGTTTCATTGCAAGAACAGATATTGCACAACCAACCTCAAATTACTGATTTCAGTATACTGGCATGCCTAATTGTCACTGATTTCCTCAGTGACAGCACAGCAAAGGCAAGTCTCATGGAAGGCTTTGCAGAGAGACCATTAGTCACTCTCCCTTACTTTTAAAGATACTTCAACTGCAAGGAGCAGCTAGGAAGAAAACATGAAGTTACTTAGCCAGAAGTGAACCAAGCTGGTGATGAGGCTGTTGTTATAAACTAACTACAGATAAGACTTGACCTTTTTACAGAAAGTGGAAATCCTTGACAAGGAAGGAAAAACATTGATTTTGATATGTTAGATAGAAACACTGAAAGATTGCAAGAGGTTTGACATGCTACCAAGAAGAGCAAAATGATCTTGCAATATCATCCTAAACAGAAACCAACAGAGTAAGTTTCTCTCTCAAAACTGGGATGTAAGGCAGTTATTGAAATAAGCAAGAAATTGGAGGTAGAGTCTGGATGAAAACTTAATGTAAATAGATATGAAAACCGCATCCAAAAATCCATGTCACTGAGACAGATTGCTACTATGAAAAACAGCAATCTCATCCCATATTGCTTCCACCACTAATTTGGTAACACATACTGAAAGGCAGTGACATGATGAATTCCTAACTTTCTGTTAACTAGTACTAGGTGATTTCAGCATCTAGGTTTGCTTACAAACCGAAGACTCAGGAAATCCTTTTACTGTCAAATTGTTGGTGTTTGATCTTTAAATCCGTATCTTGAATTCACACTGCTTTTTCAATAAACGTGGGAAAAGAGCCACCAAAGAAAAAGCTCAACATCGCACAACACCATTGCTGAGACAGCTTAAGAAAAAAATCTCAGAAAAAGAACAAACTTTCATAAACACGCTTCACAGGTGCAGGTCCTGAAAGAAGTCATGCCTGCATCTAATTTTATACACCACTGCAGTCACAGTCCTCTGAGTCTTGGTTTAGCGTAACAGTCATTTTTCCTGTTTCATGTAGTTGAACGTAACACTTTAGAAAGCTCTAGTCGTGAACTCCCACTGGCCGTGGAAGCATCTTTGGCCTCCACCAAGCAGTGATCACAACCTGAGCATTCACTTCAGTAATTCCTATGAAATCCCACACAGCCCGTAAGGATCAGTTCAAACAAGACTCACTACACAGAGTATTACACTAAATAAAGTAAAATCACTATACTGATTTTTCGAAGTTGCCCATTAAGAAATGGAAACACCACATTAATAGGAATTGGGAAGAACCTGACGAGTTTCATGTGAACCTAAGGAGAATGAAAGGTATATATCCAAGTCATATTCTAGAGACAGTAACCTAAAGAACGATCTTAGCTAAATGCAATTAAATTTTCCTCAAGAGTCTGAGCTCTGAACGTAACCAAGGTAATGGAAAAAACCTACCCTGAACATAAACTCTAACATGCCTTTTAGGTAGCCAGGTAAGACATGCTCTTTTTCTTTTTTTTCCCATGCTTGATCAATTTAACAAACAGTATAACATCTGAACAAATTTTGACAGAATTAAGCTACAGCAACCCTTTTATTCCTCTGACGTCTAAAGTGTTCCAGAGATATGTACACAAAGATTAGTAACTAAATCCTCAATGCTACCTGAAACTAAAGAAAAATTCTTATAATTTCTAGAAATAACATAAATAAGAACTGGAACAGTAAAATTTGAGGGAACAAAAACCAAAAGCAACAACAAAAAATCCAAACTTACCATTTGAGCTCGTAGATACATTTGAGCCTGGCTTGCACTCAGGGTTGGCGAGGTGCTCCCCAGCAACATAGTCTGTTGGGTAATACTGCTGCTGGTGGTGTTGGAGGTCTGTGAACGGCTTATTATCTGTGCAGGTGTAGGAGAGGTGGAGAGGTTAATCTAAGGAAACAAAAATATTGCTTCTGTCATGGAAATTCAATCATCCTAGGGTCTAAAGCCAGAAAGCCTTTGACAAAAACGGGAGGGTCAGTAGAAACCTCTGAACTGTAAAGATATCAAAAATGTATTGAGCCAAACATCACAAAACTAAATTCTGGCAAGACTGTATTTTCCTTCTCAAATGACAAGCAATATTTAGCAGTATACAGTAGTAAGCATTAATGAATATAAACAACAATGTTATGAAGCCTGAAAAAATACAACTCACAGAAATACATATTTACATAATATGTAGCATGAGCTTGTCGTATTTTAAGAAAAATGTTTGAATTTTAATACTCAAATATCTTTAAATGCTTGTATTATCTGACTGGACGGACAACTTCTGAGATGCTCGTTATGAAACTCGACCAAGGTGCCTGTTTGTGCTGCCAAACTTTGACACTGATTCCTCATATGCACACTTGATCTGAGACTAAAGTTTTCTACAGTTTCATATTAAATGCTCCTGGAAAAATTCTTTTTAGCATCTGCTCAAGCAAAAGCTGGTTGTTTTTTGTTTCTACTGACACATCAAACAGAGTTAAGTGCCCAGCTCTTTTAGATCACTTTGAGATTTTCTTGAAAATCCAAGCCCAATTATTCTGTTAGTTTAACATCAGGCATCTTTGAAAACTTTCCCTCCTAAATTTAATAATGAACGAATGATTTTACTTCTAACGACTGTAAGCCAAAGCAGTGCTATGAGAGCTTAAAAAAAAAACAACAGTTAAATCACTGAAGCTATGCACTGAAGCCATGAACAGCTTGAGGGCATGATTAATAAGCAGGATGTCTGTAGGACTAACAAAGTCCTACTGAAGACAACTGTAGAAGTGTACATAGAAGACTGTGCAAATTACATATCTGAAGATGTCGTTTAAGGAAATGCAGCATGAACACGGAGCCGCTAACAACTGAAACCTGAACACATGCTTAGGATATGGATAAAGTAATTTAAATGCATAAAAGATGCATGATAAAAGATGACAAAAGAATGAAAGCTATAAAGAATTTAACCAGTTTAACATATATAACTGAGCAATGACTTGGATTCTTTAGATTCGGTGCTCCTTAATCACTGGTACACAGAGTTATGATTTTGAACTACAACAGTGCCCTGAACAAAGAAACTAATGTGAAAAATCCAGTAAGAAATCATGTAAGAGATGAAAGCTCAGAGAGTGATTCCTGCAGTGGTCTGAACAGTCACTAGTGCCCACGGAGTGAGCAGCTGCCCCTCAGAGCACCAAGAGTGGGCTGGGACCAGGGAAGCCTCCAACGCCAGCCAGGAACACTAGCATTGGGACGAGAGGACGACACTGGAAGCGTAGCCAACGCTTGCTACAGAGTCACCATACTTCCATTTAGTGCTTCTCTAATACTCCTTTTAACCACACAAATTTAAATACTAAAATCTTTTTTTGTTTTGCCAAATAGTTATTATATAACCAACAGGGGTTGAGAATGGATGCAGGGCTTTGTTCAGTTACGTACCGAGGTCTGCGACATGCTTGACTGCTGAGTGACACTCCCAGTGGGGGAAGTACATTGCCTCCCACCTGACAGGCTTGCCTAGATAGCAAGAATATGCGTCAAATACTGAAATCAAAAAGTGTTTAAGCGATGTTCACATTATTGCATAAACCATCAAAAACACCCCTCTCTAACATTACCCTCTCTCTGAGTTAGCTGCAAAACTGCTCGACTCAGTGGAATTGGATTTCAAAGTGCACTCCAAGCTCTGAACTGGAATCTGCAAGGTGTCAAATGCCTCGAATTCCTTGCAGTTTTCAGGCACTCAGACTCTTGAAGATCAAGACCTGAACGATAACTATCAGAAGTGAAGCCCATCAAACTGTTAATGACGGAGCTAACTGATCAGCTCATCACCTACAGTGCTCAGAACTTAGAATGTGACACCATTAAAACTATTGTTATTAAAACTCACATTGTAATTTATTACGTTTAGAAGCATCTAAAATTAAAACAAACTTTATAAATGCTGTGAGGAACATCCTCACTTCCCCTAGAACAACAGTTTATGTATGCACATCAAGTGTGTATACCAGTACGCTATTCCAGACCTTTGGATGAATACAGGGACAGTGATTTAGATGTATATATTAATAGACTGCAGAACACAACTTCTTAGACTTGCCCAGTCTGATTCTTTTCGCTCTATCTCAGTAACAATATAGGCACAAATCCATCACAAAAAAAAACAAGTCAATATGTTACCATGATCTAATGGAAAAGGTAAAGAAATAGAAGCCAGGAGCATAGAAGAGTCCATCCTCGTTCTGACAACAAACAGCTGTATCTACCCCTGAGGTTTTTAACTCTTAGTATTTCTACATGTAAAAACATTAACTGCCACCTATCCCTGCACGACAGTACTTTCAATCCACAGTCAACTGAGGTCAAAGGAAGTCTTTCCACTGCTTGAATTTTCACAATGGGTCTACTCTGGTGTTCCTTTCATGTTAAAAGCTTTGCTTCAGAAATGAAACACAGCATTGTCATTTACTTCCTACACTGCTGCAGCTGGAGTTAAAATTGAATGTTGCCATTATTTATAACGCAGCCAGATGCGTGGCAAGACACACTAAAATACCAGATGTTCACTACCTGAACTTGATTTCACTAGGATGCATGGCTATTCGTTTGTTTCCCCATTAACTTTCAGAAAAAACCATGGGATGAAGATTGAAATAGTCTATTTTTAATATATACATTTTTTCCTGTTTGATGATTTACATGATGCATTATAATGTATGCAGTTAAGCGTGGAATGGACGCCTATTGGAGCATCTATAACAAAATCCTCCAAATAGTTTGGAGGAAGATACAATTTAAAAGAACAAAGTCATTAAAATATAACAGCAAATCATTGTGAGACATCGAAAGCTCAGGCACTTAAGCTGTTATGTTTGACAATGCTCTAGAACGGTAGTCCTACTCCAGAAAGTAGTAAACCACTGTTTTTCAGCAATCTTCGCTCTCACCTGTGGTACAGTTGCCAGACTCTGAAATTGGGTACTGCTTAAGTGCTGCTGCTGCAAAGCAGCAGTCTGCAGCATTAGATGCTGCTGTTGGGCTGCATACATCTGCTGGAGGTACTGAGCAGCTGAGCTAGGAGGACGGTGCAAGGCCTGCTGAATAACCTGTGATGAATCAGTAGGTAATTAATCACAATTACAAAGCACACACCATACTGACATGATGCTGAAGTTTACCTTTACAAGGAAATAAAACCAAATACATCTGTTTCACATCAACTGTATAACACTGAACTTGCTCCACCACCACTTTTCTCAGCAAAGTTACCAAATGTAGGTACAGCATTTTTCATAACACTACATCCAAGTCTCTTAGGCTCTCATCATCGTATCCTACGTGATATTCTATTTTATTTTATTTTTTGAAAGATCAGGATAGCACACGAGACTCAATTATCAAACCCAACAGCAGGCTGTACAAACTTCCTGGTAATCTTCCCTAAAGAACAGCAAAATGGGGATGGATCCAAGAAGCAGTTACACACACAAAGATACCTCTGGATCCTTCTAGTCAATGGTGGTCGAGTGAACAGCTCTTTGTGGTAAAATGGAAAATTTTATGTTCATAGTCCATACCCTTGGGGAATGGTGAAAAATCAAGTTTTCCAATAGCATTTCTCTCCCATTATCTGGAAGGCAGGCCTGCACACTGCACTATTCTTAAGTGGTCTGATACCTATACTATGAACAGTATCTTATGAAAATCAGTAAGTTAGATATTGAGAAAGACAGCAATTAAGAATTGAAAGTTACTTTTGTGTAAAGCATTGTGCAACGCATGTATTTGAGGGAAATAACATCTGATGGCCCGGTACCTGGACGGCATGCCTGTCAGAGCCACTGTAGACAGATATCTGCGGTAGCGGGGTCCGGGACGTGGAAGTGGTGGTGCTAGTAGTTGTAGATGCAGAACACGTCGTTGTGTTGGGTTCATTCTCCATAGCTGTGCAGCGTTCGTCCAGCCTGGCGGGATTGAAGTTGAAATGAAAGTGGTTCACAAAGAGAAGAGCAGCACATACAGATCGTAAAGGAGAAAATCTAAGCTTCTCTGAGATAGAATAACAGGCAGTTTGCAAATGGATAGGTTCATAGCATTTGCTATTACTTGATGTAATTTGTAGACAGACGCGGTTCTGAACTTTTAAGATGCGTCAAGAGTAGCAATAGGTGGCAATTTAGGAATGCATGCAGAACTTCCCACAAGCTGCACAGAAATACTGCCACATCCCTCACCCCCGTGGCACAGCACAGGAGCCCTTGGCTGTCCATGCTGCACACTCAGCAAAACATTCTCTAGCCAAACATCACTGGCGACATGTTCTGCGACATGTTCTATTTGGAAAAAGAACGAAAAGCTGTAGAGAAAATGCTTTTACTTTCTACAGCAATGCCTCCCCAAATACAGCCACAGTTATGGAAAAAATTACCTAAAAGAATCTCCAGTGATTTTTTCCTAGCCTAACAAGACTTCCTTCTGCTGCAGAGTATAATCTCTCTCCAAAAACATTGTCATTAAAACTGCAATGAAGCCTGTTTCTCAGCGTATGAGCGTTGTTTATCTTTTCAGTTTTAGTATTATGTTTAACAGAGAACATAGGTGCTGTTCATTGCTTTTCAAAGGATGCTTTAAAAAAAGCAGGCAGGGAGAAGTATGTCCTCCTTACAATAAGGAAGGACTCAGAAAAATGATCATTTAGAGAGCTGCAATGTACTAGGGAAAAAAAATAATAATAAAAAAAAAAAAAGCAGCATTGCCAAGTCCCCAGCAAAATGCCCACGGGGTGCTGCATCAAACAGGAACATACTAAGGAGTTTCAGCTCACGCTGCTGAAAGCAGAACGTAGCGCTGCCAATCTGCTACCTTCCCCTCTGAAAACACGACTACTTTGCAAGTAGAAAACTCACAACATCCTCTCCCCAGAAAAATGTTCAGGCTGACTGGCACTGCACATGATGCCACGTCCTGATTACTTGGAATACATAAACCTTAAGAGGTACACGGTCCCCTAGGGACTTTGTGCCCATCATTGTGTTGATATCTCCCATCTTTTGCCATCAAAGACAATTTGTGGCAATAAAGCTTGCTTTCAAAGCACAGATCCTACTATCAGAAATGAAGAAAAGTATGGCTTTGTTGGTAAAAATACAGATCTGTTGTGTATTATAGATGCTATTTATCTACCTGCAGGAGAGCACCTGTTAACATTGATGCATTAACCGCTTCAGTTACAATGAAAACAGCATCACTTCTAAGATCGCTTTACATTAATTTCACTTACTGCTAATGAAAAGTACCTTGAAAAAAGTCTTCTCCAGAGAGCATTAAATGCACATCAAAATATTTACACCTAAGGTTGTCTAGCTTGTTGGAGCAGTTAAGCAACTGTTTAAATTAGCCTAAGAAAAATAACATTGCATGTTTAATTTTCTTAGTTCTTAGCCACATTAAAGACTTATCAGTGAGATATGCAACATGTCTCACTGCACCAAGTTGAATCAGAAGCTGATAATTCAACACTAGTTGATAATTCTTTAGCTAAGTGCATTTTCAAAAATTTTTGATCAGCACGGCCTGGCACTGACGTGCATCTCCAGCCCTCCTCTAGCACGTCTGATCCCAAATCAATTAGAGATGATGCACGAGGCTTACTTGCCACCCCCCAAGTCTTATCGCAACGCAAAGAGTGAAGAGTTGCAGCAGGCAGCACCGACACGCAGAAATACCATGCCCTCTGTTGGCTGAAAGCACAGGAAGGTGCTTCAAGAGATGACACTTGTTAGAAAACCTCTCGTCACTTGGAGTGAAAAGCCGGTTGTTTAAAGGAAAAAAGGACATGCATAAATTGAGGGTTATTTTTTAGCAAGATGACCCTGAATCCATTAACAATTTGGCAGATGGATCCTTTATAACAGAAAGCATTAAAAACGCTACAGAATTTCAATGTTTTTACAGCATCGTAAAGGAGATCAGGGCAACACTGCATATGTAACTAGACCGCGCTTAGTTATAACATACAGGTCTCAGATACAATCAAAAATAGTCTTCTAAAATTTTCACTAACTACTCAACATCAGAAAAGCAGAACTCCTAACTTACAAATAAATTTGCTAAGTGAACAACGGGGGCTGTACTGTGACACTGCCTGTGAGCAGTATCACCTCAGAAGGACCTCTCTGACGGGTGGGTTTTAGAAATCGCACGAACTCTGACTTCGAATAACCGCTATATGTTTAGAAGTGGACTCAAAGTATACAACACAACAAAAAACTGTATTTAGAAGAAGCATTTATTCAAATAGAGACAGTATTAGACGCCACATCGTTTCAAATTATACTGCGCATGATGTAAATATTTAGAGGTTTTTGTTCTTGCTGTTCTGAGACTTAAGGAACGGCTTTGGTCAAAATAAAAATCCAAAGTAAGGTCAGAAAAATCTGCTGTTTTACACCAGTAACGTTGGACTACCAGCACAGCACACACCGTGCATGCGCATACACAGCATGTCGCTAGTCATGTTTGAGAAACTTTGATTTTTCCTAGAGACATGGTAAAAGCAAACACTACTGACACTCTGCAACCGTAATTGATATTTGGAAATTGGTATTTAAGTGTTTAAGCCATTTATTTACTCAGTCCGTTCATCACCTCCCATCAGAACTCCTACGCGCACAAGACACAGAAAATAAACACAATTTTTCCCCAAGCCTAACCCCTAGGCGGATTTCTGTATAAACCCCAAACACACACGCTCCCAACACGCCAATCTCGCCCAAACCGCGCAGTTACACAGGGTTCAGACGTTATTTTTCAGCCAAAACAGTGGTTTTTGAGAGCCACACTCCGCGCGAACGCAGCCCCCGCCCCGCGGCGCTGAGGGACCCCGGGGCTGCCGGGCGGGCAGGGCCCCTCGCCCGCCTCAGGCCGGGCCCCGAGGGCCGACAGCCCCCGGAGCCAAGGCCGGGGCCTCCCCCAGCCCCGAGCGGCGGCCCCGCGGCGCTCTTCCGCCCCCAGCCCCGGGGAGAAAGGGGCGTGAGGGGGGCAGAGGAGGCTCCCGCACCCTCACGGGGCCGGCCCACCGCAGCCGCCCGCGGCCGGGGCGCTGTCAGGGCGCCGGTCCCCGCCTCCGCGCCCCGCCCCGCCGCGGCTTGGCCGGGCCCTGCCGCTGCCGCTCCCCCTCCTCCTCCGCGCGTCCCGCCGGGAGACTCGCCTCGGCCCAGCCGCTCACTCCGCTTCCGCCATCTTGCCGCCTCCCTCCCGGGGAGGCGCTGCGCAGGCGCGCTGAGGGCCGCCGCCATGTGACGCCGCCCGCCGCCATCTTGTGGCTTCGTGCGGCGGGGCCGGGGGGCGGGGGAGGTGGTGGTGGGATGGCGGCGTGAGGGGCCCGGCGGGGCGCGGGCTGCTGCTCAAATTCTTTTTCAGAAAATGGGATGTTAAGAGTCTGGAGCATTAGCTGTAGGGGGTGTGGTGTTTTGAGAGGGCTGTGTGAAGGTTAAGGGCAGGAAAGGGCCTGCCCAGAGTGCCTTTCTGCGTTACTGGTTCAAAGACCTCAGCAGCCGCAAAGGGGAGGTGGTGGTGAACGCCTTAAGTCTCAGGAGTAAGAAACTTACAGATCCATTAGCGTAGCTTCCAGTTCTGTACTACATGTTGTTTCTGAGCCTTTCCCTGCTATGGGGATGCCCGCTTCTTCCTCTGAACTGATCGTAATTGATCAGAGTTGAATTATGCCATTACTTCTCAAATGTAGGTGGTAGTGGCTGCTTTGTACTGCCTGGTGTAAAGAGCAAAGCCCAGCCTCCATGCAGACAAGTAGCCACTGTACCACATAAAGTTAAATCTTGCATGGGATATCCTGACAAGCTCGGTACCTCCATCTCTCTGTCATAAAACGTTTTCACGATGGAATACTCTTAGAGATCTTGTAGGAAACCAAGAAAAATGTTGGAAGTCATAGAGCAAGGTATTGTTAAGATACAGCAAGGTATTTCCTGCTGCATGAAATTGATGCAAGACTGTTTGGAAACTGGGTGGAGCAAGTTTCTTCTGAGGAAGAAAAATACCCACTGCGGGAAGGTCAGGTAGCTTGACAAAAAAGTTCTGTACTTTCTAACCTCCTGCAAGGAAAACAGCAAATGGGGCTTTAAGTTACTTTATCATAAACGTAAGGTGCACGATTGGAATGTGCAGGTCTCGTGTGGCAGCCTGCTGGGGAGCACAAAGCGGCTGAGTTCCGCGCTGCTTTAACAAACATCCGGGTGTGGTGCTGATTACAGCAAGGAGGCAGTGGGGAAGAAAGGAAGTGTTTGTACTGTATCAGAACAAAACAAAGGTTATGTATCCCTCAGGATTCCCAGAAACATCCATCTCTCAAGGAAGTGCTGGGCAAAATAAATACGCGTTATCAACGACGCTACCAACGTCGTGATAAATAGGGAAAGCCTCACGGAACCAATTTATGATTAACAGTTCTAATAAAATACCTTTTCTTAGATCTTAAACGTTCCATTCCCTTTAGTTAAAAACCATCCTTTGTGTTTTCTTTGGAAAAAAAAAAACACAAAACACCACACTCGCTGTACGGCACTTTAAGCTCCACCTGCACCGAACGCCCAGCGCGACCCCTGCCCGTGCTCGCTCCCGCGCAGCCGCGGGGCCGCCCCCTGCCCGGCAGTCGCTGCGCGCTCCCGGCGGGCCGTACCAAGCGGCGGAGCCACCGGGGGGGAGGAAATCCCTTGCGCCCCGCCCGCCCCGCTCCGTCACGGGGGTGCGGGCGCCTCTTGGGCTCCGCCGCTCCCCCCCTTTCCTCCCCGCAGTGGTCCCGCCCGGCCTGGGCGGGCTGAGGGACGGCGGGGGGCGCGCGGCCGCCGCCTCCTCGTAGCGCGGCCCCGGCCCGGCCCCAGCCCGCTCACGGCCCCGGCCCCGGCCCGCCCCGGCCGCCGCCGCCGCCCCGGGGATGCCGACGCAGCGGGACGGCAGCGGCACCATGTCGGCTCCGGGCGGCGGAGGGGGCGGCCTCGGCGGGGACGGCGGTCACCAGGTCCGCGTGAAAGCCTACTACAAGGGGTGAGTGCGGCGGCGGGACCGGAGGCCCGCCCGGTGCCCTCCTCACGGCCCGGTTCTCAATTCACAGCCGGGCCCGCGCTGCCCCCCTCCCCCCCGCGGCGCTCTCGGTGCTACGGCCGGGGAAAATGGGGAAAAAAAAATGTGTTTTGGGGCTGGGCGCTGTGTGTTGGGCTCTTCTCGGGTCTGAAGGAGCGGTGTTGGGCTGAAAACCCGCCCCGTAGGGTCCTGGGGTATTCCCCGGGGGTTTATGAGGGGGCCGAATGGCAGCGAGCTGCTGCCCCGTGTAACAAGCGCTGGAGGCGTTCAGAGGGAGAGCCTGGGTGCTGCTCCCCAGCAGCAGCTTGTAATGACAAATATAACACAAATTCTGCCCCGCTGTGGGTGCGCGACGCCCTGTTAGGCACCGACAGTTAGAGGAGCCGACTTTAAAAGCCTGAGAGCAAGGCCACTGACTTGGGAAGGAGGTGATCTAATCAGAAAACAACGCAGGTTGCATTTTTGGGTTAAGATTGAGCTCTAGGCACTCTCGACAGCTTCCTTCCAGTTACCCGTGTTAAGTACAAGAAAAGACTTATATTTACGGTGTTTGCTGTCTGATCTCTATAGCATTACAGTTTTAAGGAGAGGTATAGAAGCGTTGCTGAGTGCTTGGCATTTGCTAATGCCTTTTGTTTCTGGCCTGCATCTGCTTTGGGGCTTTTCTTGACAAAAGAGCTGTGCAATCTGTGCAAAAATGTGGCATAATCTGATTTTATGAGGTCTGTGAAATGCTTTCAAACTAATACTATGTGAAATCCTCTGCTCTTTTACAGTCTCTTTAATGCGCAATTTCTTAAAGAAGTGGAGATGGCCCTGGCTATTAGCTGACAGAAGCGTTCATTTGGTCAGGCAGTGAACTAAAGTGGAAATTGCTCTGGATTAAAACCATTTATTTTTCTTCTGCTGGGTCAGTTTTAATCTTGATCACTTCCACATGCAATCATTTGATTTCTTGCTTTAGCGTTGGGAGGCTGTGGCGCAAGAACAGAGATAAAGCAGCCCAGGTTTGTGGGAGTGCAGAAGAAAACTGCTACATCGGAGAGGAATGCTGGCTCATGACACTTTAAGTATTAGGTAGCAATTTCACAGGCACCGGAATGTTTTCTTTGAGTTTCATCTGAGTTTCGTCTGCTGACTTTTTAACTGTTAAAGCAATTTGTCTGTTTACTTTTAATAATGGCACTGAATCATATGGACAGTTGGTTAACCAACAAACTAACAGGCTGAATGCCTTTGTAATGATTCATTTCGAGGTCAAAACAAATTATTCCCTCCACTCTCCTACAAAGCAAGTCTCATGCCCACTTGTCAAGCTGGCATTATCAAGAAATGGATAGCACAGGAAAACATTCTACTTGCCCTGGAATGACTTGGAGACTGAGGATCTAAATGCTGATATCCACATGCATGATAATAATGGCAGCATTTTTGCTTTAATCAAACAAACTGTATAAGATGAGAGCTGGATAGAGGATTTTTAGGGAAATACTGTTAATCAGGAAATGTTAATCTCTCTTAACTTTTTTTTCTGATAGAAGCCTTTAAATGGAATGTAGAAGTTACCGTGCAAATGTCGCTTGGAAGGTCTTTTCAACTTCCTCTTGTTGTGTCTGGTCAAAGGAAAAAAAAAAAAGCTTCCCCCAAGAAAACCCCAGCCCAGCAAGGCAGAAGCCCGGGTTGGCTCTTGGAAGGTTGGAGCCTGGCGGTGGGGCTGCTCCTGCCAGCTCTGGAGGCTGAGGCCCAGCCCCAGAACATCGCTTCGTCTGGCCAAGAGCCTAATTGCTTTTCTCAGCCGAGACAAAGGCTTTCATGATGAACTCTTTGAAGGGTCTTTGTTTCATTCAACTATGCAGTGGTAATTCTGTACCATAAATTCATGCAATATGTAAAACCAGGAAGGAAAATTTTCCTAAAACAGATCATGAGAATAAGAGGATGGGAAATCCCAAACACTTGGGAATTGGGTTGAGTTTACCCTGATATTTCCTTCTCTCAAGTAAGCCAGTTTTATCATAGGGTTAGTTTAAAAGGCTGAAACTAGTCTTATCTGTTTTAAAGGGTTACTGTCATCAGGGCAGGGTGTGTGACAGAGGTTCCTGACTGAGTTGGTAGGAATTTATTGTAACTAAAGCTTAGTGCTTTTTCGTTGATACAGTAACAATGTGTATCAGCTTCAAGTGTGCAGCACTTAGACAGCATCTGTAATTACAGCCATTTTAGGTGTCTAATTATTTTTTAAAAGTTTACTTTTTGGCTCATCTCATTTGTTGTAGATGCTTTGTGTCAGTTCAGTACCAGAAGCTGATACATCAGGGAGGATTGCGTTGTAGTGGGTGAGAGCAGGTAGGGGTGATAGGCTGCGTGTGCATTATGAATTCTATAGAATTTATGCTGATTTAAAAAAAAAAAGCAGTCTTGTAGAACCATTTTCTGTCATGACTTGAACTGCTAGCTTTTTTTTTCAGTGGTTGATATTGATTTGCGCTGTTTTAACTGCATCGGCTGTAATGTAGGTTAGACTTCTCGTGTCGTTAAAGGCATAAGATAGCAGTGCTTTACCCACAGACTGACTGATTTGTTTTGAATGAAAAATACTCCTGACAGTCCTCTCGCAATACATGTTAAATTAGCTTCTTTTCTTAATTTTACAGGAGTGGAATAAGTGGTGGGGAAAAACGAGTTCCATTTTAATTGTAAAATGCACCTTCGTAGATATTTCCAGAAAATTACTTTTAAAAGTTTTTGATTTCTCACATCCTTTGTTTATATTATTCTTTGTCTTGAGAACTTTCTGGTCAGATTTTCATCTCGGTATCTTCTGTTGTCTGTTGAATGTGAAGTTCTGCAAAAGAGAGTGTTCAGCTTTGGTTCGAGCCTGTAAACATACTTTTACCCATTCTTGCAGTTTCAACACCAATTTCATTTTGGGGCTGGCTGTTTTTTTCTGGTGATGTATTTTTTTCCCCAGAAAAAGCGATTGTGCAGGAGGAGGCAAGTTCCAGACCTCAGGCCTTTCCTGGAGAAAGAGACGCTTAAATCGTGTAAATAGCAGTGCCTGGATCTTATCGGATCTTACAGCAAAGATAACAGAAACAGCGGAATTCTCCAGGAGAATTCTTGCATGGGCTAATTTCAGTCAGCTAAAGCCTTAACAACTGACATAGGTGTGTGATAAGCGTGTGGATATGTGATTAATATGTGGTTAGATATACCTGAGGATGCAGAGATAGGTGATAGCCGTATGAGGCTCCAGACAGAAAAATCTCAAGCAGTAGCCTCCCACGGAAGCTTGAGTTTAGAAGCAGAGAGTGAGATAGGTGTATTCAATTGCACTTAACTGTCAGCATTGTGTGTTTTTTCTCTTTGTTGTTGCTAAAGGCCCTTGTGACTGCTGGATGATCTATAAAAGAAAAGGCATGAGAAAGAAGCTGTTTGATGTCGGAGGAAAGGTGGGACTTGCATCAGTACAGCTCTTTCCTAATGAAGACAGCATCAGAGTGGTCTTAGGTGCAAGAAGTGTGGAAAGTGCCATAAAACGTGAAGGTGTGACAGCAGAACTACGCTGGAAGTGAGACTTAGCTCAGGAGAAAGCGTCAGTGACACCACTATGGTTAAAGTTGCAAAGTGAGCTTGTAGGAAGACCTGTAATCTTTCAGTTCCTGCATCATGTAAAGCTGCCTTCTCGTCTGTAGAAAGAAACGTGCTAGGTGTTGCTTGTAGCCTCTTGTTCATATTTACATTCCTCCTTTGGTTTAATATCACTTTTGGCTAGGGTTCTGCAAAACGCGCCAACAAGTTGGTGTTGGTTGGTTCAGGCTGGGTGCTTTTCCAGGTCTGTTCTCCGCTGTCTGATACGTGTCTGACTGAAGTTAGTAGTGTAATACTTTAGAGAATTAAATTCTAAAATAAACTCCCCCTTTACTTGAAGGGCAACTAGTTTTCCATTTGAAGGCCAACTGTTTTGCCACTTGAAGGCAACAAGTAGGAAGAGTTCATTCAGTCTGGATCAGCTTTACTTCATCAAGAAGGGAAGGATTTTCGTTTCTAAGCTGTTCAGCACATCTTAATATTGTGGATATGTGACATTTGCTGGTCACTGTAGTGATGTAGAGATAAACATGTGGACTTGAAAAAAAAAATTAAACAGTTTTTAGTAATTTTTTTTAAACTTCAGTTTTCGCTAGAGCAGCAGTGATTACCGCCTGTCAGGACTGTGGTCTGTCACCTGCCTCTTGTCTGCCAGTAGCAGTCATACGGTCATGCAGCTCGAACCCACCCTCTCCCATTGTGCACCGGTTCAATCACAGAATAAACTGGAAAAGTTGAAATGTTCAGCTCTGACTTCTTAGTGCCCTGCAGAACGTAACCTTTTATTTAAGAAATAAATCTGTGTGTGTTGGGGGGATAAACAAAGGGATGGTGAACTTCAGCTGCAAATCAGTGAAGTTGCTAAGCGGTGCGGTGCCTTATCTCCTCGCAAAGAGGTAGGTCCCTGACAAACAGGAAATGCAGGTTGAGGCTTTGCCTCCTAGCAGGGCCTCCTCGCTCGCCTGGTGTCAGCAGCGCGTGCGAGATCTAGCCCTGAATAGAAATGGAGCAGAGCTGCTACTTCACTCCTCTCAACTCTGATTCCATCCTGATGTCGGTGGTGTCAGCAGAGCGACTCATTGGCTTTTTCCATTCTTTCTCTTTTTTTTTTTTCTAGCTTTGCGTTAAGCATCTCTACGTATCAGGGTGCAGATATTGTTTTGTCTTGTGTGGAAAGAAGAGGAGCAATTCCTCAGACAAATAACATAGTAGATTTCTGACTTTCATTCAGATTGAGGTGTAATTTCAGTTTCCTAACAGTTTAATGGAGTCTTTCCTCTAACTAAACTAACTCTGTGCTCATAAGGCCAGAAGTAGGATGTTTTAGCGTGCTTAGAAATTGCTAGTTTGTGTGCTGTTGAACTCAAAGGAGCCTCTGTAATATTCAGACACACATTTATTGTGCCTGTTTGCTGCCCCTCCTGGAAGTGTTTCATGTTCGGTGACCACAGTGTAAGCCACAAACCGCTGGATACAACTCTGCCCCTGTGCGAGGTGATTTACTGACATTGATCTTGATGCATACATTTCAGTCTGGTGGGTGCCTTGATGTGGATTTTGACCGGATAAAAGTGGTGACTGTTTCCGTTCCCCACCACCACCAAATAGTGCTGGCGTTGACAACTGCACCAAACAAATGAATCTTTAACTGGTCGAATTTTGGGGGGAAGAGGAGTGTCACAGGTCAAATGTCAGGCTTATACAAGATGTTTGAAGTGTAGTGTTGTAAACAGTCATCTTTTTTTTTTCCTCCCTTCCTCTCCACCTTCCTCTGAACTGTACCTCTGGCATCCTTTGCTTAAAGGGCTGCTACCCTGAGTCACCTGTTGCCCTGTAAGGCCCAGCAAATACCAAGACAGTGGGTCAGCGTGTTATGTTAATGCGTTTAAAGCATCAGGTTAACTCACTCTCCATCTTGATTATAACAGAAATACCAGTTCTGCATAACAGTAACGCACTAAATTTTAAATCTAAGTATATGCTTTGCTCGTCTGGTCGCCCTCCCTGTCATTGTGGTGAAGCATCACCAGGTCTTTCTAAAGGCACTTCAAATATTTGGAACTTTTTTCCACCCTCTAATCTGGTAGGCAACCTGTTTAATATTTGTCTTTAATGTTTCATAACATCTATGCAATTAAAATTTAGTTGGAGAAGATGTATACGTTCTTTAAATATTTTGGTAACTAGTAACAAAATAACTTGTTAGAGCGAGGAAAACCACCAATACATTAGTAATGTCCTTCAAAATGTTTGCAGCATTTAATTCTTTGTTTTCCACTGATGTAACATTTCATTTCTGTGTGCCGTTAAAATCTCCTACAGCTCACTTCAAAGTTACTCGGGCATTTAAATCTTACTCTTTTCAAAAGCAGATGGCTGGAGGAATAAATGTCAAAGCAGTAATAAAAACCTCTTGGAGCCTGACTTGCTGTAGGAAGGGTTCTTGGTGCTAATGGCTTACTAATATCACTTTAAGACTTTTTTTAGGGGGCTGCGACAAGAGGTGGGCTTTATGTTAGTAGTATGTGGAAGGCATTAGAGGTAATGATGAAATGCTACGTATTACAGTGTAGTTTCTCAGATCTGTTTTTTCTCTTGCTCAGGGACATCATGATAACATATTTTGAACCTTCCATCTCATTTGAGGGACTGTGCAGTGAAGTCCGCGACATGTGCTCCTTTGATAACGAACAGCTTTTCACCATGAAATGGATTGATGAAGAAGGTAAATCAATACTTGCCACTTGGCTTTCTGACAAATATCCGATCAATATGGTGCTGAGCTTTCAATCTGTCCTCTCCCTTTCATCTTTCCCTTTCTCTCTGCCTTCATGAGATAAGCTCAATGTTTTTAGAAATGGTAAATCTGACTGCAGAAGTAATGGCTACCCAATGCCCTTGTAAGTATATCTTAAATGTTGTTATTTCAAATCACTTCGTGTGGAGCTCTGTTTCTTTTTCTTTTTTTAAGCAAATAAATAATCCAGTGACCATTAAAATGTGAATTCAATGTTTGGACTTTTTAGGAAGGAAATGGTAAATGTGCGTTTACACTTGAAGAAGCCCATTATTCCCCATAAGCCTTAACTGTTTCAAAAAGTTAAACTAACCTTAATGATACAAAATACCATATTTGTATGAAGTGTTGGTACAATTCAATATATAGTTGTACATGTAACCACAAAAGGTTGTATTTTGAGTGTTTGCATCAGCTGTTCCTGTAGCAATCTAAAGTCTAACAATGCATAGTTGTTAATTAAACTTTTTACAAGTATTAGAAGAAAAAATTGAAAGAAAATACTTCTCTGAATGGTAGGTCTGAATGATCCGTGTTATTGTTTACTTCACATGAAGAAAATTAAGCCATTTCTCCGTTTTTCTTAACAGATGTAGTCCAGTGTCCCTTCTGAGCTGTATGTACACATTAGGAATGTTTTGAAAAGCTTAATTGTAGTTCTTACACCAATGCCATAAAGAAAGTGTTCTACGCAAGTTTTGAGCTGCACCAGAGACATCTGAATTATGAAATAGTTGTTGAGTTATGTTAGCATGCTAACTACTTGATGGCATAAAAGGCCATAATGTGCAGTGATTTGTCTGCAGTGATTAGTATTTGTATGCAGTGATTAGCATAAATGGTGCTTGTAAACCTGTTTTCTCACAGCTTTCCCATTCAGAATTGGGTGAGTGCCAGTTTATTCAGGGCTTAGAACTAAACACAGACTAAAGTTGATTTTGGAAGTGTAATACGGGCAGGTGTGCTGAAGATTCCGGTCTTCAGATTCTAAGCAGGTTTTCTGCCCCACTCCCTCACCAGGATTCCCAGGTTATTCACACAAGGCAGATGCAGTTAAGGAACGGAGCAGTGTATATGGCCAAACTTCTGTGCAGTGGTGCTATTTGAGTTGGATGTGCGCTTTGCAGTAAGCTGGCTGGTTTGTTTTATCTGAGGGAGGATGGTAGACTTTTCACTGAAGAGGAAGAGTCTGGAGAGTCACAGTAAGAAGTACACCTCTTTTTAATGAAACATGCTTGTAAAAATAATAATTAAAAATGTGCAGATCTAATGGTTTACTTGAAGCAACAGATTGTTCTGTTCAACTTTTGCTCTTTGATCAGGTACAAATAGGAGTACTGCAGTTGGACTTTTTTTCATGTGTTCACTTAGGATAGAGTGCAGGTGTAGAATGTTGTGTATAACTACTTTGTGTATAACTACTACTGTTTCTGAGAGGTAATCACACAAAGGCAAATCTAATTTAGTTGAACAGAAACAAAAAAAGGTCAGGTTCAACTGGAAAATTGAGTTGAACTTGATTTGTTTTTAGTAAAACTTTTGTTTTGAACTTCTTGTTAAATAAGTCAAAATTGAATATTTTCCATTGATATTTTATCTGGCTTTAGATAACTGCAAATTTATTGCTAGCTTGTCATTGAAAGAAGATTTGTAACACATCTGTTTTTTTAATACCTAGCCACCGTTAAAAATACTTTAATTTAAGACTGCTGTTACTCCCCATTAGATTTTTAAAATGAAATTGTGAATCTGAAGGCATTGTGGGAAAGATCAGTTAAACAGTACTGCCATTGTGATCACCAATAAAAAATAAATGTGCAAGTCAGATTTAATTATGAAGCTTCCTACTAATGTCTCTAAGCCTTCTATGCCTAGTTCAAAGCACTGCGTATGCTCTTGAAAGCCTCCCTTTCTTCTGCCAAAAAGAAACACAAGACTGTTTGCACAGGTGTCAAAAACAAATGAAGAAAAACTGGTTTGTTGATTCTCAGTGAGTTTGAATAAATAGTTGTTCCTTCTCCTCCTGCCGTGCTCTCCATTGTGTGAGTTTGTGCGGTGGGTAGGCGGTTTGATGTCCAGATAGGCTAATGGGGCAGGGACCTGCAGTATGATGAAAAATGGCTAAGTAAAGGTGACTTCAAAGACTGGAGTGGTTTTGACTATTATGAAATTCAGAAAAGAATAAAGGTAGAATTCTGATAATGGACAGTCTAGATCTATTACTAGTGTTTTAGCAATGAAAATGAATGGATTCATTAGAACCAAAACAAATTATCTAGAAAAACTTTGGTAGGGCAGGTTTTAAATATCTCTCTGCCTGCTGGGTATGTGGTTCTAGTGCAGAACCTCAGCAATGTCCCTATTAATTTTGTTATACTTTAGTAGAGAACAGTTCATAAGTTGTTGCTTGGCTTTCATACCGTGGTAGTGACTGCAGACTGGAAGCAGCAGACCTTGCTAATTAGATTCAGCTTAGGTGAGATGGAAGTTGTTCTGCCTTCCTCCAATTTCTGTTACTTGCAACTAGCTTACCTGTTAAGGGAGTGGAGAGTAGTATTTCTGTTAAAAAATTGTCAGGGTTGGCTGTATGGAATTTCAGCTAGAAGGAAGCTTGTGCTGCCCATGTGGTAGTGTACAAGCAGGCAGAGAGAAGTCCTGTGTTCTCGCACAGGATATCTTGTGCAGGTGGAGAAAACAAATTGATAACCAGAAGTTTTCTTCACTGGGGCAGAGATAATTCAGATTCAGCAATGATTCGGAAGTGTTTCAGTTGTAGTATCACTTCAAGGGAAAATACTTTGAAGAAGATTTCTTCTTTTGGGGGGATTTTTTTAACAGCAGTACTAATCTGCATCAGATGCTGAAGAAAGATTTTCATTGCATGGCTGTTCCTTTGAGTATTTATAAGTTTCCAAACACTGAGAGTCTCAGGAGGTGAATTAAAATATCAGAGGAGATTTTCAGATGAATCTCAAGAAGCAGGTGTCCAAAGGAAAGGGGTCCAAGGTTAGAATTTATGGCCCTTCTTGCTCCTGATACTGCATACAGTAGGTCTCTAGCGTGATCTCCTTTATTTCCATAAAATTTTTCCATAAGGTATCCTGCACCTCTTGTACTGAAATAATGCCTAAGATCATAGGAGACGAAGCCAATGATATTTTGTGATTATGATCTGCTTGCTACTTGGGAGTATCTTAGATTCTTATTTCCCCTGAAAGCATTCAATAGGACTATTTTCAGATGTACTCTCTGAACAGAATGAAAAATAAGTACTACCATGCAGGAGAATATTGTTTTGTTTTCCTACAATAATAATCTTAGGAACAACTGTGAGGGAACTGATGAATGGCACAGAACTAATTGGGTTAAGCTTTGTATTGTTCTCTTTTCTTTCTGCAGGAGACCCATGTACAGTTTCTTCCCAGCTAGAGTTGGAAGAAGCCTTTCGGTTGTATGAACTAAACAAGGATTCAGAGCTTCTAATTCATGGTATGGTGAAATTCAATATATTACTTCTAATGATTGCACTTACAAAGAAGCGTAATTTTTACATGTTATCTGTGTCTTTTGCACTACTCCAGCTTCCTCAGTTAAAGTCTACTGTGGCATCCTGTCAAGAGGATGCTGAAGCCCATGCACCACACTTTTTTGCTGTCAGCACTTAAATAAATTACTTTTATGAAATTAAGTGAAGATAAAATACTTTGGTATTAGTTTATTGATGAGACAGCTCCCATCTCGCATTTGTTCATCCATCCCAAGGGCCTTTGTGTGCTTGCTGGCAATGAATGGTAGAAAATATGTATGTATGTTATACAGCACCCACAGTTCTTCGTCAGCTTGGCTGGAAGAAAGAGACAGCTTTTCAGCTTCCCAGAAAATCTTTTAAAAACTAGAAAATAATTGTATCTGGTTTTGTATATAAATAATATATATAACAGTGGAAAAAAGGACTAGTATAGACAAGATCATATTTGGCTGTTAGGATACTGTAGTATGGTATTTATAGTCAAGGTTTCCATGTACTGACTGCAGTGATGGGCCACATGAGAAACCATCATCGTTAGCTGTTGCTAGTTACTTTTGTTAGGAAATAATTTCCCTTGCTCTGCTGTTTGGTTGTATTTCTCATGTGTATCGTTGTTTTGTTTAGCGTAAGATTTTTGTGGGCACTTCTCAGCTTGCTTTCTGCTAAACGAAGTTTTGTTAAAATACATTCTGAGTGCCTTTAAGAAGTGTTGTATTTAACCCAAAGATTTTTATGTCTGAAACAAAGATTAATAGAAAGCTAATGTTTTTCTTGCAGTATTCCCTTGCGTACCAGAACGGCCTGGCATGCCTTGTCCAGGAGAAGATAGTAAGTAGGCGTCTTAGTTAAGAAGTACTTAAAATCAGGAATTCCTATTCTAGAAGATTGAATAGATTTCTTCTTCTTGACAATTTTGATATTCTATCATTTGGCTTTCTGTGCTTATAAGTATTAATAATGCAAAATCTCTACAACTTACATATTTAAAAGGAGTAGAAACTTTTGCTAAAATTAAGTGTTGTTTGTCATTTCTGAATCATTGTTAATAAAAACATTGTGCATTTCTGTTAACTATCCATGTGTCTCTGCTTCCCTTGCTTTTGCCTCTTTTATCGTGCCAGTTTTTTTATTCTATTCCTGTCTCTAGTAGTTGTCAGATTGCTAGCTGACTAATGTGAGCAAAGGCTTGTAACCAGTGGTAATGAAGTGTCATATCACCAGTTTTAAACCAATGTTTAGGCAATGTCAGGAGTATTCTCCAAAGACCTTTAAATCATGCTAGCAAACGTACTAACCAGTACAGAGGGGATTTTCCATCTGTCTTAATGTAGACTTCTATGCTGCTAGTATTCATGTTACAAAAGCTTATGGGTATGTTATGCATGAACACGTCTGTCAGTTCGATATCCAAGTCTCTGACAAGTGTCAGTGTACATGCTTAAAAATTAACTTTGGCAGTATGATCAGTGCTGCTCTTCTGAAAATAACAAGGTCGTAGACTAAATCTGAAATAGGTTTCCAACTCAGTGTAGTTTTGTGTATTATAGTTCACAATTTTGGTTCCTGATAATGAAAAAATAAGGTGGCGGCTGTGGACCTAAAACTGGAGGATTTGCGCAAGCGATCTTAAAAATCATGGCATGCACATGAAATGCACCTTCTTCCCTCCTTCCCTTTCACACAGCTCCTCCTTGAGTTTAGGTACGGTAGGTGCATGTTCTGCAAACAAGTGCTTGTATTGTTTGGACCGTTTTCCTTCTTTCGACTCACTGACAGTTGGTCAGAGTATTCTACGTCAAATTTTCTCCAAAATTAAAAAAATGAAAAAGATACTTAGAACATTACTCTGTGTTTCTATAATGTTGCAAGAGTGAAACTTTACTCTGCACATCACTTTACACGGAATTGTCCATGAGAAGATATTGTAGTTCTGCGTTTATATTTTTATGGATATAATCGTATGTTTTTCCTCTTAGAATCCATTTATCGCCGAGGCGCCCGCCGGTGGCGAAAGCTCTATTGTGCAAATGGTCACACTTTCCAAGCCAAACGATTTAACAGGGTGAGACTCTTGTTGGGTATTTAAAACCATGTTACAGGGTTGTCTAATTTTGTAATTTTAATGCTACTGCCTTGAAAAATTATAAGGTAGATTTACTCTCAAAATTTATTCTCATTTTTGTTGATTGTCTGTAGTACTTTTGGTAATTACAGCTTCAGAAAACTTTCTCAGTATAAAATCAGGCACTTAACAAAAATAAATAAATGTTTGTTATTCATTTCTCAGTACAGTCTGTAATGATATTAGTTAAATGCTCCATTGTTCCCTTAAAACCTTAACAGAGGGCAAACTTTACCACTCACATTAGATGACTGAGCTGAAAGTGCATTTGCAGTTCTTTATGTTCTGGGAATATAAAAGTCAGAGTTGCTTATGACACACTTTTAAACAAAAGCTGAGATGTTTTTCTAAACATCCTGCTTATGGTGGCATGTAAGCAACTATAAGTAACAGATCATTTTTAATTTTTTCAAGAAGCAATAGTCAAATACAGTTAAGAATCAGGAAGGCTATCTGCTGTGTTTATTAAAACAAACAAACAAAAATCTTTAAAAATGAATAAGCAAGGTTTCTTGACAGCTTCAGTGCTCTTCTTTCTTTTCTAAGCTGAGTGTATCATGCGCTAAATAATGTTCAAAATTGTCTCCACTAAACCTCATCTTCAGCATTATTCATCTAACTCTACTTTTTTTTTTTCTTACAATGCTCTGGGAAACACTCATTGACCTCTTCCTAGTCAAAGGCTGTCAAGGCACCATCATGGAATCACTTTCCCTCTTGCTTTGTAGGCACCATGTTTTCATGGTTCTTTTGAGTTGTGTTGAGTGTTCTTCAGTGAGTGGTGACCCTCCCATTCCCTGTTACCTGGTGGTTTAACTGTGCTGAAGCTTTTGCCCTCCTGCTTTTCTCTCTACAAATCTTAAGTACTTGTCTACACAGAGAGATGATGAGACACTTAGCAAGTCAGTTTGGTTGTAGCAACTTGCTGGTTTACCTGCACTGCTTTTGACCTGGAGTTGGCTCACGTCTCTCTGGGTCCACGTGCAGCAGAAAAGCCTGACTGTGCCTGCACCTTTCCAAGCAGATGTATTCTTTCCTGTACGGCAGTTGCTGCTTATTGTTCATTCGTAATTTCTGAGCTCTTCTGTGGTATCTGCCTGTTCTATCTTTAAGTTCTGAGATAGGGACTCTTCTTGCGTAGTGCTAAATTCATTGGGGTCTCTCTGATCTTTTATCCACTGTTCTTCAATAACAAGAGTGTGGAGCGTGTCTAAATAGTTTTTATTGTTTACTTTTGCTCTTCAGTCGGTTTTGTTGGTTTGTCATTCTAGCGAGCTCATTGTGCCATCTGCACTGACCGAATATGGGGCCTGGGTCGCCAGGGATATAAATGCATCAATTGCAAACTCCTTGTTCACAAGAAGTGTCACAAGCTTGTCACTATTGAATGTGGACGTCATACACTACAGCCAGTAAGTATGGTTTGTCTGAAAAGTTGCCTTTTAAAAACAAACAAAAAAACACAAGAAATGAAGCAAAAGAGCCCACTTCATACTAACGGCTTTCAAACTGTAGTCTGCAAATAATCATGTTAGATGAAAATTGAAAGGTTGTCATTCTTTGTCTGCTGTGTTAATGGCAAGAAAGTTTCAGAGTCAGTTAGCGAAGTGGCAGTCCAGCGAGAAGAGTTCAGTCAGTCTTATTCTTGCATCCGTTATTCCTGTGACAGATACATTTACCTTTTCCTTCACTGTATTGTTACGCTGTGTACGTACATTTGTCAGCATATATATGCACACAGACACTATTTTCTATCTTCAAAGAGAAGTGCAAGTAAAATATATTCTCTAAACATCTGTTAGATTACTTGAGTATTTTCTATATAGAAAAGGAAGATTGAGGCACAAAAATTTTGAGACTTCTCTCAAGAGATGGAATTATCTTTTAGTTCTTAAGTCTTTGGGGGGGGATAAAATAAATATCTTTCCTAGTTTAATATTAAAAGCAGACATCTACAAGTCTATATTCTGCAAATTCATTTGACTAATATATGTACTGCTAAAGTACTTGAGATTTTCTGTCTCAGTTCTGATCTGCTGTACTACTTTTTCTCTGTTGTATTAAGTTGTCACTTCAACAGCTTCTGGAAACTTGTCATAACTTCTGGAAAATAGGTAAAATAAGGACTACAGTCGTTCTTAATATTCATTGTGTATGGATTAGAGCAGTAACTATGTTGATTCATCATGTTAAAAAGTAGCTAGATTATATTCCTCGGGGATTGATTATTGTCTCCAAAGTAATGTTTTTCATGTTTTTCAGTCTATTACAAAAATGTGCTTAATTGCAGGAACCAATAATGCCTATGGATCCATCATCAGTGCATCCAGATAACGTAGAATCAGGTAAGATCAATAATTCTTATCCTTTAATTTACTGTACATAGATGGAACGTGGATATTAAAATGGAACAGGATAACTTTAAGCAAATTATTCTTAAAATTTTGTTTTAATTTTAATAAGAGATTCTTAATACTAAGGGGAAAATAAATATAAAAATCATGTAGTTTTCTGTATCTTGCAGTTTAAGAAACTAGGCTAAAAATGAAAAATCTGGGTAGTCAGCTACCTTTTCCCACTGATAAGCTGCATATTTTAAATGTCCTGAACAAACAAACAAAAAGCCCTGGACACAATTACAGTGAGAAAAAAAAATCAGTAAGGTTTCTACATGATCAGTAGACAAACAAATTTATTCTTGCAACAGTCAGAATGGTCATCCTGATGTTTGAATTTGGATATAGACAATGTTCAGTTAAAACAACAAAAAGCTGATATTTTGAATAAGATGCTCTGTGTTGAGATTAGTCTAAATAGGTTTCCAAATATCATTAGCAGATTCTAGTCTGCTATATTAACAACCATAGTGGTTGTTAATGCAGCAAAAATAATTATTCCAATAGTTCAGAAACGACAACAAAAAAAGTTTGCCAGTTTTGAATGCTTATATTACATACATTTAAATTGTTTCTCTCTTACTTCAGTTCTTGCGTGTGGAAACTTTAGGGAAAAAGAAATTCTTTCATGTCAAGTCTAATTGTTTTTCTTGCACCTCTAGTGATTCCATATAATCCATCAAGCCATGAGAGCTTGGACCATGTTGGTGAAGAAAAAGAGGTAAAGTATCTAACCATGCTAACTATATTCAGAAATCTTCAAGTCTGTCTCTATTTCAATGCTTTCATAGTTTATCTTGTCACAAAATTAAAACTAGTCCATAAAGCACATGTGGGATTCTAACTCAGGTGTATGCATGTATGTCTTGCAAGCTTTAAACTTGAGTTGAGATGCACTTTGATTTAGAAAGCATTTCAAACTCTTCCAGTTTCACTTGTTCTCATCTGCCACGTTGCTTCTGCCTCCTTCCTTTCCCGACATTGCTTTTCAAGGGTAGTGCAGTTTTAAGAATAACAGGTGTTATTTGAATCACTTGTTTATATTCATTTTGCTGCTCTGTTTGAAATGTTAACTTTCGTTAAACAACAGCAACTGCAATTGTTAAAATTGACAAGCCTGCTCACTAATTCCAAAGTATCTCTGTCACCAGGCAATGGGCATTAGAGAAAGTGGCAAAGCTTCCTCCAGTTTGGGTCTTCAGGATTTTGATCTGCTCCGAGTTATAGGAAGAGGCAGTTATGCCAAAGTACTGCTTGTTCGATTGAAGAAAACGGAACGCATTTATGCAATGAAGGTGGTGAAAAAAGAACTCGTCAATGATGATGAGGTAGGCAAGCTTTTTATCAATAACTCAGCCAATTATTCTGAAGACCTTCGGTACCTGCAACAAAGGGGATGCCAAGGCTTCTAGGTGTGCAATGTTAGTTGAAAATTATGCATTATACATTCAACTTCTTAAAAAGTATTTTTTTACAAGTTCACAAGACAAGTGACCAATTTTGAGGTCTTCATCAACAGACTGGTAGTTCATAGCAGTCATCCAATGCCAGTGGTTTCTGCCATAAGCCTCATTACGTCAGCATGTGTTGTCACTGTCATAATCGGTATTGTCTGCAGCAGTAACTCATGCAGAATTCAAGTTAATGAGCCTCTCATACTTCATTATTTTAGAGCAGTACTCAGTGTTTTCTTCTGTTGCGTTCCCTGGGCTGAAAAAGAGGTGGAATCTGTTTTTCATATGTTCGAGTTTGTGGATTTTTTGTCATAAATGAGATTCTCACGATGTTATTTCATTTGCTCTTCAAATCAGTCGTCTGTCTTAATTAGGTTGTAGCTTACACAGTGATTAGAGGAAACTTGTAGTTTGTAGGAATTGCAGTCTTCAACTGCCATACTCCTCTCATTGCTGAAGATTTCCCTGACATTTGTAGGATGTAGGACTAGAAGGTATTCTGAGCAAATTTGCCGACAACACCAAACTTGGAGGAGTTGTGGACTTGGATGAGGGTGGAAAGGCCTTGCAGAGAGATTTGGACAGGCTGGAGAGCTGGGCAATCACCAACCGCATGAAGTTTAACAAGAGCAAGTGCCGGGTCCTGCACCTGGGACAGGGCAACCCTGGCTGCACGTACAGACTGGGCAGCGAGATGCTGGAGAGCAGCCCCACAGAGAGGGATCTGGGGGTCGTGGTTGACAGCAAGTTGAACATGAGCCAGCAGTGTGCCCTGGCAGCCAGGAGGGCCAACCATATCCTGGGGTGCATCAAGCATGGCATTGCTAGTTGGTCAAGGAAAGTGATCGTCCCACTACTCTGCGCTTGTGTGGCCTCACCTCAAGTACTGTGTGCAGCTCTGGGCACCACAGTACAAAAAGGATGTGAAACTGTTGGAGAGTGTCCAGAGGAGGGCGATGAAGATGGTGAAGGGCCTGGAGGGGAAAACATATGAGGAGTGGCTGAGGTCATTGGGCCTGTTCAGCCTGGAGAAGAGGAGGCTGAGGGGAGACCTCATTGTGATCTACACCTTCCTCGTGAGGGGGAATGGAGAGGCAGGTGACCTATTCTACACAAACACCAGTGACAGGACCCAGGATAGGATTTGTTTAGGCTACTCTGTAAAGATTTGAGTGACTGTGGTCTGCTATGCAAGAGCTTTTGCATCTATTTCTCGGTCTACCATTGATTTCTTCTGCATTTGATAATGCTACTTTACATTCATCTGCACAAGTTTTTCTGCTAATTGTCTTTAGTATTTGACCTACAAAGTGTAATAATCTTTATCCAAATGTCTCTTTCCTTAAATAGGACATTGATTGGGTTCAGACAGAGAAACACGTTTTTGAACAGGCTTCAAATCATCCCTTTCTTGTTGGACTACACTCTTGTTTCCAGACAGAAAGCAGGTAAAGGTCATGAGATGATAAGTCCTGTAGTGGTTTATGAACAAAAGGCATGTTTATCATCTAAGCTTTTCAGATTAGAAAGATGCAAAAGATTGTGAAATACTGATTGTTAAAATGGGAAGGATTCTGAAAATAAAGAGAGAGAGAGAGAGAGAGAGAGAGAGAGAGAGCAGAAAAAAAGATGCTTGAGAATTGGAAGTAGAAGACACAAACTAAAATGGGAGGAAAAAACAAACAAACAAAAAAACAGAAATTAATCTAAATGATGCATAGACTCTGAAGATATTTCTCTAAGTAGAAATTGGAAAACAGAGCCTGAGTTTAAAATGGAAAACAGTGGAATAGAGATGAAATTTTTTGTGCATGTGCCTGTATATAGGAAAAGAGATCTCAACAGAGTAAATTACTATTCTATACAGTAATAATTTTCAGCACAAATAAAAGTTACTGTATATTTAAACAATGTCATTGCTGTACAAAAAGGTGATAAGCTAGTGAGAAGAGAGTATTTGTAAGATATTAGTAATATCAATTATGAGCAAACGAGATTAAGAGGATCATGAAGGAAAATATGGATTTTTTTTGTGTGTGCACAGACACGGATGTCAATCTATTTATATAGTCACATACATAATGATGAGAAGCAGGAGTTGTAACGGATTAAGATTGTGGGAAGGATTACTTACTTTCCTCTAGCAGTAAAGAGATTATCTAGCAAAACTTTGTATACTTGATTTTTTTTAACTTTGGGAGTTTATTAAAGGGAAAGGAAATAGGTGAAGCCAACCATGTTACCAGAGAGATGGGAGGAGTTAAATTGACATTGTTCAGTTACAGACCTGTAACATTCTAAATATCTGTTCAATAAACAAGTCTTTCAGCCTTGTATAGAATCACTTGTGATACACTTTTGTGTGTTTCAGGTTATTCTTTGTTATTGAGTATGTAAATGGAGGAGATCTAATGTTCCATATGCAGAGGCAAAGAAAACTGCCAGAGGAACATGCCAGGTATGTCTAACTGCAGATTTATTTAATCAGAACCAGTTTTCTGACACAGTACAGTAGAGCAGAGATTACGGTGGTGAGCTTGCAAATCTTCTCCAGATCTGAAGAATTTAATAAATTTGAAACTGCATCCTCATTTTAATGCTGCAAGCTACAATATTTTTTGTTTCAAGAAGGAGCTATAGTTGGAAACACGAATTGCTTGTATTAGCGTTACTGTTGATGACTGCAACTGATTCTGATTTTTTTCTAGAAAAATACTTCTGTGGTATTTTTTTAATTGTCTAATGATTGTGTGTTTTTTAGAACAATCATGGACAGACATCTAGGCAAATGCTGAGTTCTTGCATGTATTTCATCTTAGGTTGAGGTGAAAGGAATGATTTCACCAGAATTAATATTACTTAAAAATAATTTGTGTGTGACTGTGGATAGAGATGGTTGTATGATTGCAAACAACTTACCTACTCACCTGGAAAAAAAATGTAATGAAATACAAAAGATGCTATTTAGGAAAGTGTCATTCTACCAAGACTGATTTGGTGGTTTGGTTTTTTGATTGTTTGGGTGATCAACATCTCTTTCTACTCTAGGTTTTATTCCGCTGAAATCAGCCTAGCATTGAACTATTTACATGAACGGGGGATAATCTACAGAGATTTAAAACTGGATAATGTGCTACTAGATTCTGAAGGGCATATTAAACTCACAGATTATGGCATGTGCAAGGTAAGCTGCAGTTCCTTGCTAACCAGTAAAATCAACAATTAAGAAATTGTTCTAATTTAAAAGATGTAGAGACATAAAAAGGTGAAAGTTTGAAGTATTTGTTTATACACAATGCAGATAGGCTGTAAACTCATTTCAAAATGAAAGCAGCTTATTCAGGACTCTTGCCTTAATTCCAAGCGCAGTCTTTAGTGGAGTGGGAGAGTGGAATCTTTTCCTAAGATGTATTTTTTCTCCATCCTTTTTTACAGGAAGGACTGAGGCCTGGAGATACAACTAGCACATTCTGTGGAACTCCAAACTATATTGCTCCCGAAATTCTTCGGGGAGAGGATTACGGTAAGTTGCATTTTTCACTGCTTTCTTATAACTTTTGGCTTGTCTCTTACTCAGGTTGTTTGGCAATGGAACATGCAAATCTCCATCAGACACCTGATCCATCTAACTCAACATTCTGTCTGAAAAAGTGAATAAACCCTTCAAAGACAGGAAACATTACACTGAGCAAAAGAAACACCATGTCTCCCACATTTTAGCTTTTTACCAATCTTGAAGAATAACACGGGTCTTCTAAACTTATTATTGTTTATAACTATTTTATATACTCTTAATGATGTACTTGCTGTCTTGAATTGTGTTCATTTTTGGACCTTTGTATCTGGCAGCAGGGATAGTAATAAACGTGTTGCAAAGGGCTTAGATAACAGACATCCCTATCACAAGTTTCAATGTTTAAAAAAATGAAATTGTCTATGCAATTGCTGGTTTAGGAAGTTCACAAGATTCCTGAAGCAAGAGAGTACAGAAGGCAAAGTTTTTTTTGTGTATGTTTCCTCTACTTACCCTTTCTGCTTAAGCTTCCAGTGCTGTGCCAAGCAGATCTTTGATCTTTTCTTCCCTTAAGATTCTGAAAAGTTCCACAACTACTTCCAATTAAAACCCAAAACGACAACAACAGAAAGTGTATCTGTACTTTTAAGTCTACTAACTGAATTGAATGTCTCTGTTTGACTGGCTTAATAACGTCCTTCTGTCCATCCTTCCTTGCGCAAACTTTATAGGCCAAACAAACTGTATCAGTCTAATCCTAGCCACTGGAAATTTTTTTCTTTAGCAGTGCATCATAAAATAGATATGTTCAGCTCCATAAATGACTGTCTTTCTACTATTAAGAACCACGTACTTCCTTCTTGTCCTTCCCCCGCCTCAGATAATGCACTGTTGGTTAGCAATGACTAAGCTTATACATAATCTAAGACTTTAAGGTTGTAACACCAACCTTTAAACCTGTTGAGTTTCCTTTTCTTTGTACAGCGTTCCTTCCTGTCCTGCACCCAATGAACCAAGTAATGTCTGTTACAGCTGTTACCTCTCCTCTATTCAGTAGTTCATAGAGAACTCAGAACGACTGTCAATACTTAAATTTTTGAGCTAATTCTTAAAACAAGTCTTGCTTTAGCCCTAAAAATGTTTGTATTTTTGCTCTAAAAAACCTTTATCGGTATTTTCTCTTGTGAATTCTAGGCTTCAGTGTAGACTGGTGGGCACTCGGTGTACTTATGTTTGAAATGATGGCAGGCAGGTCACCATTTGATATCGTTGGAAGTTCTGACAATCCTGATCAGAACACAGAAGACTATCTATTTCAAGGTAAGTACAATGACTGTTCATATACTTAAATGCTTTGTCTCCACTTACCTTTAACCTAACCTTAAAGATGCAAAGGCTGATGTGAACCTTGATTTCTTGCAGTAATTTTGGAAAAACAGATCCGAATTCCCCGATCCCTTTCTGTTAAAGCAGCAGGTGTTCTAAAGAGTTTCCTTAATAAGGTAAGAGCTAAATCAGACAATTTGAGACTTCTGAAGAGAAGCTGTTTTTTAAAACCTGTTGACTAATTGTTGTGTATCAGATGTACCTTATCTGCTGTACGCAGAGATAGGGTAGAAAAGGTGTGAACATACTGCAGAATTTTAATGGGGCTGGGAAACCTGTTTTAGATACTTCTCTTAGAACCTGAAGTTTTAGATTCTTAGTCTGGGGTTGGGAGTAAATTTCAGGTTAAAAGGTTTAGAAATGCTCTAAATAATTTCTTTAACTTGGGGAATTGGACAACCTTACCAGATTTATCTGGGTACTTAAATAGGAGTTAAGCAAATCACTCTGACAACTTCTGATGACCTCCTTGAGGAAAATGCAGAGGCATTATGCACTTGCTATTTGCTGGTAGCTAACTAGCTAAAACATGCATCTGTGGATTAGTTTGAGCACATGCTGGATTTTATTTAGTGAGTCGCAAAAGTGGGGGGAGAATAGCAGGAGAAACCAGATTTGGTTAAAATTACTCAGCAGGTAATACTGTTAAAGAAAATTGCTTCTGTTGCAGCTTCCTCCTGTCCTCCTGTACTGAGAGCTATAGTGTTACAGCCTCCTAGTGGAAAGACCTGTTAAAATAATCTTTCAGCTGTATCTATCCAAAACTTGCAGTTGCTATCCCAGTGCAATTGCCTGGCATAGGCAGTTTGCTCGTTGGGAGGGAAGAGTCAAATTCACTTGTGTGTTTCAGAGCTTGGTTAGATTACAGTACATTGAAATAGGTCTAAATAAAAATGAGGAAAGATGGGGTGGCTGTTTATATATGTCAGTTATAGGCTTCCATATATTCATGCCTGTTTCAGACAGTAACTTGGAACACTTTCCAAAATAAATAATGTTAACTTAGTTTTCCATTGCTCCTTGTGACAGAATCCATAACAATTCTTAATTTCTCACAGAATTCATAATGCTTGTGTTTTTATTCATGTGTAGGCCATGGCACCAATTTAGAAATATTTTTGTTCTTGCACAGGATCCAAAAGAGCGTTTAGGCTGCCATCCTCAAACGGGATTTGCAGATATCCAGGGACATCCGTTTTTTCGCAACGTTGATTGGGACCTGGTATGTGCATACCTGTTGGTGTGACTTACTTTCTTTATTATGCCACAAAAAAAAAAAAAAAAAAAAAAAAAAAAAAAAAAAAAACTTTCAAAAACTGTAAGCTCCTAACTGATGTACCACAGTCATAATACAGAACCTTTAAATTCTTTTTACGTACTGTAGCTACAGTAATTTAATAGAATACTCACAGAAAGCATACAAAAGAAAATTAAGAGTAACTTCCAGCCTTGTTTAAAAACAATTCAGTAGGTTGTAACTCCTTCTTGGTGTCACTAAATGCATTTATTCTTAGATGGAGCAAAAGCAAGTGGTGCCTCCGTTTAAACCAAATATATCTGGAGAATTTGGTCTGGATAACTTTGATTCCCAGTTCACCAATGAACCTGTGCAGCTCACTCCAGATGATGAGTAAGTAATACAGAATTTAAGACATATTGATAAGTCAGTGAAGGAGTTAGATAAAATCATAGAATAGCTGTATTTATATTACAGAGAGTGTATGTAAAGCAGTAAATAATGATTTCTTATGTTGGTTTGGAAAATTCTTGCGTGTGTCCTCATGGTAGACTTAGGATGGACAGATTCAATATTGTGCTATGGCATGATGTAAAAATCAGCAGTTGGAAAGCCACTATAAAGAATTTTAGTCTGAAAATGGATGAATAAGTGCTATTTTACACATTTTAATGGTATCACTTAAAAGAAACGAACACGTGAAGGAGAAAACCTGTTTTGTTGTGTGGTTTATTTCTGCATTACTTTAAGCCATTTTATTTTTAGAATATTGCTCCCGAGTGGTTTTGTGTTTTGTCACTGTTGCAAGGGCTAGAAAAATGTTATAAGGAAAGAGAGGGTCAAAAGCAAAACAGGGGAATGTTCTCAGTTGCAGTCTATTGTAAAGGTCTATGTTTTAAGACAAACTACCAGCTAATCTTGCTGCCTTTTAATTTTGTTGAGCTAACAACTGTTTTTAATCTTAATAGCGATATTGTGAAGAAGATTGACCAGTCTGAGTTTGAAGGCTTTGAATACATAAATCCTCTTTTGATGTCAGCTGAGGAATGTGTCTGAATTCTCCATTTCTGGACTGTGCCAATTATTACCCTGTTTTTGCATGGATAAACATCTCTTCATTTGAATGCACTTGCATAAAAATGAATGACAAAACGTCATACCATTGCCACCTAGTGTGGATTACTCGGTAATTTTTCTTTTTGTATTAATTGTCATCTGGGACAGTTGTTGTGCTGAACCTCGGGATGCCAGAAGATTTAAAACGTAAACTTCCCAGCAGTCTTGCCAAACTTGAATTTTAATATAGAGGTTGGTCTCGGGGGTTCCTGACTGAACAATGGGATCTGGCTGTATAACTTGCCAATACAGTGTTCTGATAAAGGAAAGTTTTCTTACTGCTTTAAGAATACAAATTGCATTAGGGAAAGTAATAAAATATCATTAAAGGACTTCCATTTTTCCAGCAAGACAAGTAAGACCTCATGACTTTTGTAGTTCTAAATCTAAATGTATGATATCCCTGTTCTCCTTAGATGTCAAAGTTGCAGCTCCATCTTACAGCTACATTTGCCCTTCAGATTTAAATGACAGTAAGGAAAGCGGATTTTAAAACTGAATAGGTCAAGAATGGCTGTTCTCATAGAGTATATTGAGCCTGTCCTAGAGGAATTGATTAACTCAGTATTAGAATCAATAGGCTTCACTCCAAAATGATAATACAAGGACTTGTACATGGTTTGATACACAGAGTGCCTTTCTGAGCCTGTCCCTTTCAGTGAGGGTTGTTTGTGGTATTGTCAGTTTAAGTAAGTGGAATTCAATTAATACTTTAAAAAATTAAAATCTGTAGAGTGCAATTTAGCAGGAATGGGCAGCTAATACTGAAGAATGCAGAACCTCATGCTATTATTTATTACTTTCACAGTTTCTGTCTTACTGTATTAGAACTGCATAGGTTACAGCTATGGCCTAGGTAAGGGCATTGTTTCCCTTTTTTTAATCTCACTGCCATACTGTTGCCAGTGGAAAAAGCACATCTAGAAAAAAAAAGGTGCTGTCCACAATGACTCCCTTAACTTTTCCATTTATAGACAGTAATTTGTAATCACAATCAAACCTTACATGTCAGTAGTAAACTCAAATCCAATAGTAAAGCGATTGGAATAAATAGAACGGTTCAAACTAGGACTTTCGGGAGGTGCGTTTCTTACATTTCACGTTAGTAAACAGTGTAATATACAGCACAGCTTATTTTTAATGTTTGAGGAATAGTTTTGAATGTCTTAGGCTGAAGAAATGCCAAATGTATCACTTTTTTATTTTTATTTTGTATTTTGGGGAAAAGGGATTAAGAGACATTGAAGAAAAGAATCTGTATTATATAAATAAGAGCTGTATGGCAAGCTGAGTGTTACTGAAAACAGCATTAAGTGTCTGTAAACACGTTAGCAAACCTTATCTGAAGCTTTTAATAATATTTCTGTTTAGTCAATGTCTCTCCTTGAAGAATCCTTGTGTGGTGAAACTGTAAATTCATAGCACCAATCTTCTGATGAATTTTTTCACTTACGCATTGGCTTCAAGGGGAGAGATTGCACAAATGCACAATAGTTGGTAGTATGGGATTTGGTTCATACTTTTCTTTGCAACGTGAGTAGGAAACAAAATATTGGACTGAGTTTTCAAAACTGGGAAGTGATTGGAGGGGCCTCAGTTTCAGGGAAATGTTGAACCTCTGCACTGTTAAACCAGGTTCCCTTGAACTCAAGTTGTGTATTTTCAAATGTAAACTATCAGAGTAAACCTGTTTCTAAAGAGCAGCTGGTAACTTCAGCATGGTTAGTTCATGTGAAATGAACTGCTTGCATGCAGTTGATTTGCAGATTATCACAGTTTAAAAGTGTGATCAAGTGTTTAGCCTTTGACTCTTACACTTGGGTGCCTAGTTAAGACATCAGGACTTAATTGGTATTAAACTTTGAAGTTACTTAAAGCAAGCAAGAAAAGGTTTGTACAGTGGCTTAATTTCATATGGGGTATTAAGTAAAATGGCTTTATGTAGGGAAGGGCATTTCTGCTGTTCATCACAGAAGTGTTATGGAGTAATATACACTGTCTTTTGTGCTCAAAGCAAAAAAAAAAAAAGATAATGTTACAGAAAAGAATACTTTTTCTATTTATATATCTAACCATTGTCGATGAGGTAAATCACAAAGATCTTACATGACTGTAAGTCCATTTTTAAACTTTAATTTTCTCCCAAGTGCCATGATATTAACAATTATTTTTCACTGTTGAGCATATAGCAAGTGTCATGAATATTCAGAATGGACATAGGGTGTAAACAGTTCAGGGTGGTAGGCTTTGTTTTTTTTGAATACAGTGTCTGCATCAGAAGCATGATGTATTTATGTGGAGTTAACCTTTTTGTACACAAGTTGGATTCTTATAGGTGCTCTGCTAGTTAATATTGTCACTATTTTCCTGTTTCATGTGGAATGTGGTCTTGAACATTGTTGAGTAATCATTCCCTTTATTTGTGCACAATTTTTACTTTAAATAAAACATTTACATTAGGCCTCTGTGTGTTAACCTCAAAAACAAACACTGCAAAACTCTGGGATTTGCTTGGGATCCTTGGAAGACCCTTAACTATCCAATACACCTCTGCCAGCCCGTGATTTCCAAACGTGTCTTGTACACTGGAATGCAGGTTCCTCGCTAACATGCTTCAGCAGCCTTATATTCATCATGCTCTTTGGGGAAAAAGCATCTGTGTCACTTCTGTCTTTCCTTCCAGCACCAGTGATGAAACAAAACTCACATAGGCTTCAGTCAGCTGTGCGGGTACCGAAAAAAAAAGAAAAAAGCCTTCAAGTAAAATTTAAAATGCAATTCTAGCTTATTTGACCAAGGACCTCTTCCAGCTGGAGCTTCTGAGACGTTTCAACTGCTGGGGATTTGTGGTTCAGAGCAATGCTGTCATCATTGCACTTTTCTCCATCTGATTTCTGTTTCTTTCACTGCTCCCCACATATTCTCAGATTTCTGACACAGCGGCAAGGGCACTTACCTCATACCCCATTACAGGTGCAGCATTTTATGATATCTGTATATTAATGCCTGCGTATCTGCATTTTAAAAGAGACTTCTTCTTGCAGCCTGGCTTCTCAGTAAAAGCATGTAGCAGCAGTCCTAAACAAATGCTACGTACAGATGGCTGCATATCTTAAATACTTGACCTTCCCCCACGCATGCTTCTTGTTTCTGTTCAGTTTGGTGGCCAACTGCTCCCTGCTCAGTCTGAGCAATTGTTTATGTTAAGACACTCTGTGAAAGAAATTAATCGCTTGCATCAGCTCTATGTGCTTGATAACTGCTAACCATGCATTCTCACTCCCCGATGGATATTCTCAAAGCAGTTTAAGCAAGAAAGGTATCTGAAGGTATCTGAAGGAATTGTGGTGTTTTCCTGAGAGGAAGAAGTTGGTGCTTGGAGTCTCTTTCAAAAGAAGGAAATTTTACAAGGTCTTGTATTTTCGTGAGGAGTTCAGTTACTGTGCTTTTTTTTATAATTTATTTTCTGCTTATGTTAAAGGAAGCTGAGAGGCACACGTGATGTGTGATCTCACTGTTACGTATTTAATCATTGATGATTAAAGGTAGGGAAGCATCCATCTCCTGGATCTGTTCATCTTTTGTGGGCGGTGGGCTTTTCCAGACAGAAATAGAACTGGAAATCTGTTGTGCAGGCATTTGACTTCTAAGGCAAGGAACCAAGTGGCTGAGCTTATATCCCTCTTACGTTGGGTGCTGAAGCATTGAGCTAAATGCCTAAATTTTGACCGTGATTTTAGATGCAGAAACTGGGTCATAGTTCACAATTTTTATTAGATACAGCATTTGTTCGTAACTGTTTTTAAAGTAACTTTTCCCATAAGATGTGGATCGTGCTAAAATCGATCAGCTTTTTGAGTTCTGCAACATGAGGTGTCACAGGGTATCTCTAATACAACATCTCATCTGTATTAATTTCTTGTAGTAGGCTTCACAAATATATCGAGTGCTCTTCAGTACTACAACCTACCATTAAAAATTGCCACTAAAAAGATTTTTTTCCTTTGAAGATAGCAGCATGCACGTTTTTACAGAGAACACTTCCCTCCCCGGTCAGTGTTAAATTGTCCTCTTTTGCAAACTTAGAGACTATATGGAACACTTTTAAAAGTACACTGCTTTTCCTTTTGTCAGAAAAGAAACTTGTTTGTAAATATGTGACTTAAATCTTACCATTAAACGGTGACAAAATTCTTTACATGCTTAGCAGTGTGACAAACAAGTTTTTGCCTGCGTTAACCAGCTCAGCTGAAAGATTATTTCATTTTGCTGTAATATGTTCTTTGGCACTTCATTTTATACGCAGTTGTTTAGAGGATTTATTTTTATTTGCACTTAGAAATGCAGATTAGTTCGTCTCACTTGCTCTTCTTAGTGCGTGAGTGGAAGAGGTGCAAGGGATCAACCCAAGAGACTGCCAAAGGTGCCTGCAAGGAACAAAAAGAGGTATGTGTGCGAGGAGGACAGGACCTGTTCCTTTTTGAAACATTCTGTTTTGATTCATGGTATTCTGGAGGCCTGTGTTTTTGCATGTGTCCTGCTTGGTATTATTTTAGAGATGTATGAAATAAATTATATACTTTCTGGGAAGCCTTGTGGTTTACCATATGTTATATACGCCTCACTTTTTACTCTAACTGAAAATGAAACTTCTGCAGTCACTTTTTCATTGTAAAGGAAAAGCCACTTTTTAAAATAATAACTGTTCTTCCCTAGAGCTGACTTTAAAGACAAAAATTCTGTACAGGCTGCCTCGGTTTTAAACCAAAGGTGTTAAAACCTAGCAGTGAAGGTGCTATTTGTGAATTACGCTTTAATACAACTTTAGAGGTTAATTTTTTAAGTTTCCAGAGAATTTGAAAATTCAGAACAGTAATAAAACCAAAATCCCTCCTATGCTCTGCTATTGCAATTGATTATATCTTGCAAGGGTCAGTAACTCAGGTTTTAATTCCTTTTGGATCTGTTTTGCACAGTCCACAGTAAAAGTTGTAGGTGGAGTTAACGTGTTTTAGACAGTCCTCTACCTACAGACTTTGTCTTGTCTTGCCTAATTATTGTAGCTCTATAGCAACATTATTACAGCACAATGGTTACCAGAATTTGCAATTGGAAATGGAAAATGTGCAGAACTTTTAAAACACAAATGATGATGCTGAATTCCTAAGCTTCCTACATCAGTAGGTCTAATAAAAGATGGAATATCCACCCACATGCAGCTTGCTTGTATTCCCCTCAGTGACATGCCTCCTCCCTACCCTGGGCAAAAACAGTTCATGTTTTCATGTAAGGCTGGAATCTCTTGTACTGTTTAAATGGAGAAAATTACCAATATTTATAAAACCCTTCTACAGAATCATTAATTTTACTCTTTGCTGTCATTTCCCTTCTGGAAGTGCTGCAGATATAGCAGCAGTGTTTGATGCAGCAGCCAAAAAGAGAGCCAATGCTTGCACAGTCATATGTAATTCTGTGTTGCTGCAGGCTAAAGAACAGCATTTATGAAAAGTACCAGGGTGCTTACTACACACTGCTGCACAATGTTAAAATTCATTTAAGCATATTTATAACACTTCTGTGCTTTGAAATGTACAAACAACAAAGATATCAAACTGCATGTTGAGGTGGAATGACTGGTATTTATTAATTACTGTGCGTTGCTAAATTAGATCAGCTGCAGTCAGATGCAAAGATGAGCCCAGAGTAGTTTTATGGACCAACATCTGTGAAATTTCCTTAAATACACAAGTCTTATTTGCAGTGAGTCTCAAGTGGCTGGAAAGTACAAAGCCCTGATCAGCTTCCAGTTCATGAAACTCCAATAGTGCCTAGAGGCTGATGTTTTCAGGTGTAGACGTTTCAGCTGTGATTCTGCTCCTACAGAGGACTGGGTCTGGCAAGTAGTAGGGTAAATGTAGGGAAGGAAAAAGGAGCTTCCCATAATGGTAAGAGCTATTACGATAAGTGCTCCTGGAGGAAGGGCTGAGTCAGTCTTTAGTGATTTATAATAAAAACAGAGAAACAAAATGACGTTGGGAAAGGCCAAATAGTAGAGTATTAAAGGGAAAAAATGAAATTCTCCATTAATTGTGTTCTTCCCCATGATTAAATCTTGGCCTCCGTTTTTGGGAAGCTTTTATCTTTACTTTGGCCTATGTGGAATGGAGGGGATTTGTCTTGTCCTTCATTTTCTGTTTTCTCTAGCCCATGAAAAGGGAAGTTATGTTTTTCTACAGGCATTCTACCCCATGTTTATCTCAAGAAGCTCCAAGAGAGAGTACACTTAATTTCAAGTAATTTGGAGGTTTATATCCCTTAACAAAATTAAGGTTTCTTTTTCGGTACCCCTTCATTTTGTAGGAAAGCCTTGCTTCTGCCTGAGGGTTCTGCAATATGGCAACAGTAAAACAATGATCTTTCTTGTTACACTGCCTTCCACTGAACGTAAAAATGGAAGTTGTGTTCTGCTTCAGACTTACAATTCCTTCATTTCCACCCAAATTCTTTAACAATAGAAAGGTCAAGTGGTTTTCTCTAGGCTTTAAAAAAATAAATATAACCATGATTGTCTTTATGATCACTGTTACTGTTAAAAGCCCAGGCACAGCTGTTTACACAGGTACTCTAAACCCTGTTCTACTATTGAAACTGCCAGCGATTTATTGTTTTTGCAATATGAAGCACCGTGTGTCTCCAGGATTGCACTGGGCAATGTGCAAGCATACAGTAAGATGCTTTCTACCTGCAGATGTGAACTTCAAGGGCAAAACCTGCAAACAAAAGTGTCTCACACCAAGGGGAGTGATAACAGAAGTCAGGACTCTGTCTATCACTGCGCAAGCAATATATGTAGTTTGTAATACGTGAAAAGGAGCTTATGCTTATTTTTATACATGTAAGGGACAATTACATGTTTTGGAGCAATCCTGGACCTCTGCTTGCCCAGTCGTCATCCCAAGGAAGCGTTGCAGATACTGCAGCGGATGTGGTATTTTAATAGAGTTAAAAGATGCCTTGTGAGGCCGCTCTGCGTGAGGCTGGAGCACCACTCAGCCAGGCCTGCCCTGAGGAAACCTGAGCGCACCAAAGGTGTGAAGTCAAAGATTAAAGTGTACCCAAATACTCTGCTTGTAAACCGCTCAGTGGCAAGGTAAGTTTGGTTTTTCCCTGCTGTGATCATCCTTCCAGCCTGGTGCTAGGAAAGAAAGGACCGAGGCTGCTCAGCGCGGGGAGCAGAGGGCACAGGGGCTGCCTGGTGTGTGTGCAGCCACCCCTTCTGCTGTGCTGCATGTTTTTGTTCTCGCTGTACCCGTGTGGGGTGCTGCACGGGGTGAAAGGCAACGGCAAAATGGGTCAGTCAGCCGCAGCGCTGCCCTCGCAAAGGTGTAAACCAGAGAGCTTTGGGCTCCTTGCACACAGCAAACTCGTAACTTAAAAACAAGCCGGACAAGGGCTAAGCAGTCACTGAGGAGCATCTTCCAGCAAGAGGAGGCTCCTCACATAAACCCCTCTTTTAAGGAAGCGATGGCGCGATTTATGTGGGGGGTTCCATGCTGCGCTTTGACGCCTGCTGTACCACACAGCCCCTCAGCCCGGCTGCCTCACGGCGACAGGGCCCGACCAGGCCCGGCGTGACCACGGCTGGGGGGACCAGGACGGGGATGACCATGCCCGGGGACACCGGGACGGGAGTGGCCATGCCGGGGGACACCAGCGGGCCGCCGGCACCTCAGCGGGGCTCTGCCTTCCCTCACAGCCCCGCGCTGCCGGGCCGGGCCCTCAGCACTCGGGCAGGGATCTACCGCCGCTAAGGGCTGGGCGAACACCGAGTACAAACACCCAGCTAGCATTTTTTACTTCATTTCACTCCATTTCGTTTCATTTTACACATTTTTTTTCGCCGTGCCGGGCGGCGGCAGGGCAGCCTCCTTCCCCTGCGTGAGGCGCCGGCGGCGGCTCCCGCCGTGCCCCAGACGGTGGGCGGGGAGGAGACGGAGGGGGGGGGGGGGGGGGGGGGGGGGGGGGGGGGGGGGGCCCCCCCGGGG